>NC_133771.1:115188604-115211163 GCF_003597395.2 Chelonoidis abingdonii
TGCCCTGATTAGCCTGCCTTGATTGGCTGCAGGTGTTCTAATTAAAGTAGCTATCTCTACAGCCTTCTAGAAAGATCTTAGTTGGCTCCAGGTGCCTTGATTAACCTGGAGCAACTGCCATTTGGTTACCAGGGTCCTAGGGATTTGTTTCGCCTGGGGCTAACGTACCTGTTTCTCAGTACTTACTGTAGCCATCTGGCCTTGCCCCATCACACTAGGTTTATGCAGTTAACAAGGCAGTCTGTCCCCTTTAAGGGTCCATGGACTGCCAGCCTTGTATCCAAGGGTTAGTCTCTTTAAGAACAGTTGTTCTGAGTCTTTTAGTACCCTGGAAGGATCACAGGACCAAGCTGGGAGTGGGGATCAGGACAAAGAGCCATGTGACTGATTATACGAGCAAGGCAAGAAATACAAAGCTCGGGTCTCTTTCTCAGTCAAGGATGGAGATGGGAAAGACCTGGTGTAGGTCTCACCACAATGGCCGGGCTCTGGAGTGGAGCCAATGGGACCCCCTGCCCAGAGGGAGTAGGGCAGAATCCCATAAAGTGTCTGGTGGAGTAAAACCAATGGGGGACTTGTGAGAGGCACAGGAAAAGCACAATAGTCCAGAGAATCTCCATATGGAGGTCTGTTACCATAAGAAGCCCTCACACCAGGAGTAGCTATGGGTAAGATGCCAAATGAACTGGGGAAACCAAGATAAAAGGGTGTCTTGGAAAGACTAAAAAGACATGGGTAATCCTGCTGTATGGGTGAAAAATTAAATACATTTGTCTAATAAAGAGCCCCAAGAAAGGGAAACAGGAACTGCAACACATGGAGTGAGAGTTAATTGGAGAGTCACAGGGGAAACTGAGGCTGAAGTGACGGTGGTTCTATAGCGTGGTGTGGCTTGTATTGACTATAGCCACCAACAACCACATTTGTGTTCATTTTTTGTGAATCTTCTAGAAAAATTGCTTCACTAACACCAGTACTTCTGAAAAGTGATTGTGAAGCTCAACTAGCCAAATTTTTGTCAAAAGTGAATTTTAAATCAGAAAATTAAATAATAATTGTGATCGAATGCCCCCGTGTAGTCACACCCTACAAACTATTGTAATAAAATGACACAACTCCTCACTGGTTCAAATTGCACCCCAGAATGTCGTCATAATGTGGATTTCAAATATTACATTCCAATTTCAAAATGTATGTTCTTGCTGATTAGGTTTAAAAGTTATCCAGGTAGGGAACAGAGAAAACATCAGATGACATGATATTGCTGAACAGAGGATGAACTGCACATTTCAAATTCAAATATGTACTGATTAGTTATGATCTGAAGATCAAGAATTATTTGCTGAAAAAATTAAGTAATTTCAAATAATGAATAGCACACTTCCAATCTTTGCAGACTGTTTTGCGCACAGAGCAATTTATAAGAAAAAATAGTCAATTATTTGTCCCATTCTAGTGTTAATAATTTTTATTTGTCTCTGTGGAAGGGACTGGAATCAGTTTGGTTTGTCTTCTCTGCCACCTGTTTCTAAAATACAAATCATCTAATATTTATTAGCTAGTCTTAGCTTTCCCACTTGCTTAAATTGCAATAACAAATTTTTAACCATAAACTTTTGGCATTTTGATGGATTCCCCAAGATTAGAGTTGGTAGTGGATTTTTTCTGCTTTCTGATTTTGTTTCTGCCATTTGATTTGAATATATCCATTAATTATAACTGGATATTTGACCTGAGGTAACAGGCCATGGGCATTTGGTATTAGCTTCTTAAACAATCCCATCCATTTTCCAATGGGTAATCACAATATTTCATCCTTTGTGTTTCAGTAGGCCAGCAGGATCAAATATGGATCTTACTGATTATCCACTGCCTTTTGAAGCAGATTCTTAGCTATCTATATACAGCTTCCTCAGCTAGTTTATAAGATACAGAATAGTGTGGTCTAAAATTATTTGCCCCAGGTTTTCAGCAAACACAATTGGCTTGTGCATTACTACAGTTGCATTTACAATGGTACTAATCACTCATGGGTACAACTGTGAAAATGTTGGCAAATATATATAAACTGACATTTCTTTACAAACTGCTGGAACATGCTACTAGCTTATGGTGGCATGTTATTTATAAGTTTGTCTCAAATGCCAGGACACAGAAATTGATTTTAATCAGTTACTGATTTTAATCAGTTAATCTCAAAGTATACTAATTAGAATAGTCAGCCAGAACTGGGTAATCAATAAGCCTTAAAAGTTAAGAAATCACCTCCTACCCTTGCCAAATTTGTTCTGGAATGTTGTACGGGTGTTTGGTGTTCTGTGACTCACATTTGTCACATCTATCATTCTTTGAGACTATATCAGTGGTGCCTGTATTCATACTTCACAAAAAATAGCATGTCTTTGTTTGGTCTTTTCTCTGCCAAAATACACACTATATGTGTAATATTTCTACCAATACTCCTGTTTCTGTTGTTTTTTTAATGTATTGCAGTTATTTTATCATGATTGCTTCATTTTGATGCTAGACACCTTTGAAGTTATGAGTAATCTTCCTTCCAGCCTTGTAAAACATATAATTGTGGATCTATAAGACCAAGGGCCTGCAGAAGAATTTAAATTTGACTGCTTTTTGGGAGGCATGTCAAACAAACACATATTATATGCATTAAACCGTATCAACACACATACCTATACCATATGCATAGAAATAAACAGCAGTACACTCACCATTTCAACGAAATCACACTGGAAGGAATTATAAATGTGTAGGGCCAATTTCCATAACTTACATATGGGCCTGTAATGAGGTGACATGGAGCTGCACCTCCCTAAAGGTGGCTTGGGAGAGGATTGTGCTGGAGGAGACATATTCCTTCCTAGAGCACCCTGACATGGAGGAGCCAGTCCCTGGATGGTGCATTACACTCCCCTTTCTGAACCCTAATCAGCCATGCTGGCCAGTTCAGTGGGGAGGGGCAGGACCATAGTCACATATCCCTCTCAACTCGATTTGTAGTGAACTGCACTCTGGGAGGATTGCAGTGGTGCATGGCATTTTCATAGGTGGAGACATCAGGGAAAGGATCATTGTGCCTTCCCGCAGAGGCACAGGGCACAGTCTCACTGCATCTGATTAATTAGTGAGTCAGCAGCCTCTGACACCCATTCCCCTCATGGATGTTTCAGCTTTACTTGTGGCACTGTTGTACTGTGTTTGCAAGTCTAATTTTGCAAAACCTTTGCCACTAAGCTCTTAAATCCATAATGTGCTCCATTGTTGGAAATTTTTAAATCAAGATTGAATTAGAGAATGTCTTTCCCGAATTAATTCCTCTTTGGATGTTTTTCTGAGTCCCATTGCCAGTGTTACAGACTTCAAATCAATGCTTACATAATGTGATATGGGGGATTGAGAGACTACATTTAAATGTAATTTTTTTTCACTGCTTCTGTGACCCAGTGAGAGAGAACCCTGCTTGCACTTATATCTGTTTTTCCTCCCTTTGATAACTAAAGGATAATGTGGAGATCCTGAAAGAACCTGCCAAGGATTTTTTAGGACACTTTTGGTGCCCAGCTGTTTAAGTTTGTTTAAAGTGGACATCAAGATCATTACTTTTAGGCATCAGTCATCTGTTGCAAATGTATACAGATGAAGCAAATATGGTATTTCCTGAAGGTTAAGTACATATTTTTGGTAAGAGTCAGAGTTACACTCTGGTGTGCTTTAAATACTGAATTTATCATTGAGGAGGAGGAAGAGGAGAGAGAAAGTGTAGTTAAAAAGTCAAAACCTCTCTAAATTCAAGCAACCGAATCCAGGAATTAGAAGAGCTATTAGGTACTCATTCAACTTGCTAGTAAAAATATATACTTTAGTACATATAAATATCATAGGTAACTTCTATTTGAGGAGGTTTAATTGAAAGAACTGCATTTGAATTGCTTCCTGTTTTCTCTGAAGCTTAGTTTTAAAAGAAAGACATTATTATAATTGTGGTTAAATGGCAACATTTTCCAATAGGTTCTGTACAGTTATCTGAGAATACTTAATATTTCTTCATTCTTAGAACAGAAAATATCAAGAGTGTCACTACTACTACTGCTTCTTCGCCTTTCCCAGCTAACTGAGACTGGGTTGCTGGATCAGTCTTTTCCAGGCTCACTCCTCATCCGCTCCATCCTCCTTTACCCCATCTAATCCACTGTTTTCTTGGGCATCCTCTTGATCTCTACCCATAAACTCTAGTCTCAAATGCCTCCCTAACAGGATTCACTTCATCTACCCTTTGTACATGCCCATGCCATCTCAGCCTCCTTTCTGCAGCTTCTCTCTAAATCACAGACATAGGTCTCACTCCTGATGACCTCATTCTACATGTGATCCAGCAATGTCACCCCTCATTGTCCTCAAGCATCTTATTTCAGTGGCATCAAGCCTTTTCTTGTGCCTATCTTTGGTTGCCCATATATCTGATCCTTCCAGAATTGCTGGTCTTAGCTTGGTTTTGCATAGGTGCGGTTTATCTAGTTTAGGCATCCAGCTGTCATAAATCACTCCACTTGTCCTGTGCCAGACTTTCCCCATGCTCAGCAGCTTTACTTGTAGTCCTAAATCAATTTTCTTCATTTGCAGCTAACCAGTCCCCAAGGTAGTTAATACAGAAATCTGATTTAGGCACTCGCCATCAGTGTTGATAGGAGTATTACTACTGGTTACTATAATTCTGCCATAACTTTTAAGGGGGCAATAGATCTAACATAATTGCTTTAATATAAGAGAGTCTATCAGCTTGGGAAAATAAGAACAATTTGGAATATGGAAATGAAAGTCAGAGAGAGGTTTCATTTCCAGACAACATGCAAATGAAGTCTGCAGCCTTCCTAACTTCGTTTATAGCTTCACAAGCACTACAAGATTTCAGAAGTTTAGTATGTTTCAGAACTCAGGGCAGAGCCTGCAGATTGTAAAATTTTGTCACCCAGAAGAAAGCTGTGCCAAAGGACAGACCTCCTTGATGAACTCTGGAGAGTGTCATATTATTTTGTTTAGGTTGGTGATATGCCATGCAGAAGGCCTCCTGCAGGGCTAAAGAAAATATCCTATTTTTTTAAATAACCGACCCTTTTACAGCTTTGACAGGTAAGGGTGTTTCAACCAATCAAAAAGATAATAAACATGCAATACCAACGACTGGACTGTTTTATCTGTAGTATAGTTTTTTTAGATAGTAACTAAATAACCCATCTTCCCCCTCCCATGTTCTCTGACATCTTTTACTAATCACATGAACTCACCTCAGTCTTTCAGCATGGTCAGTTTGCTCCTCAACCTGCTTACCTGCTGCCCAGGAAATGACATCAAAGAAGGAAGCAGAGGGGTAAACTATTACATCAAGGGACTATTCTTGTTGCTAGATGACTACAAGGACAATAAGAAGGACTCACTGTCTGGGATCAGAGCCCAAGCTAATACTAAATATTTATTATCAGTAATATTTTGGACTTAGAGTACATTTCATCTAAGGTTTGATAGCAGTTTATATATTTATTAGTAAAACTTCACAACAGCCTGGCAAGGTAGATCAATATTTTTCTTATTTCACAGATGCTAAACTGAGCTATGGAGACTCCAAACTCACAGAGACAGTCAGAGGCTATCAGCAAGAGAGCCTACCAGCCCAGGCTCCCTATCCCCTGCTCTAATCACTAGATGGCAATCCTTCCCTTTCCTTTCATATTCGGGTAGTTACAGCTAGAGTTGGCTATTCCATGTAACAGAACAAGCAGTAACTTGGAGAACCAAAATATTAAGAACAGAAAAAGATTTGGTAGTTGAGCATACAACTGCAGGCTGGACGAGATAGACAATTAGTGGTTTTCACAGAGAAGAACCTATTGTCATCACAGTCTCATCCTTCTGCAATAGTCTGACCATATTTGGGAGATGGACATAATTGCCTCAGAGTAATGACTACCTCTCAGTACACATTGGAAATGAAGATCTAATTGAGGCTTTATTGTTATTGTTAGTAATGAATTGGATGCACTTAAGAATTTAAAAAAGAAATTTGATATGATGAGCATTTGTTGTGAAGAATAATGTACTTTCTCTACACTGACATGCATTTCTTGTATTAATCACACTAAAATAGCTTAGTATCTATAGTACTCATTGCAATGACAATGGAAAACCTATAACATTAATATTTTATTGGTCTGTTCATAGATTTATCCCTGTTTCATATCTATATATCTTATACTAGCTAAAACAGATCAATAAAATATTAATTATTTTAAAGGATTCCCACTGTCATTGCAATATGAATTCTATAGGTACTAGGATACTTTAATACAAGAAATGCACACTTGCATAAGTGTGTGCGTGTATATCTCTAACTATACACACACACAAACATATATAGATATAGGTGGGTAAATGTACTTTATACTAGTGTGCACTTCATGTGTGTGTATGTGTATCTTACATTATATAAAATTGGGATACATCCAGGAACGGATGAATATATTTAATAGTGTAAGAGTGGAAGAACTGGTGATACAGGTAAAACATATTAGAAGGACATGGTTACTTTTAGGATTAACTGTTAATGAGTATCATGAGATAGCTGTGTTAGTCTGTATCCAAAAAAAACAATAAGGAGTCCGGTGGCACCTTAAAGACTAACAGATTTATTTGGGCATAAGCTTTCGACAGTTTTGTTAATGAGTACACAGAAAGGAAGGAGTTTTAAGGAATTAGCAACTAAAAGAGAAATGTAGGGTGGCCAACCTTTTCTGATCTACATGCCCAAAAGATAAGATGCTAAATCCATATTTAGGCATCCAAATAAGAGGCTTGCATCTTTTTCAAAGGTGCAGAATATGCAGAAATCTCATTAAATCAATGGAGGATTCAGGCATCTGTACCTTTCATAATTGAGCAACTTTTTATTTAGATGCCTAAATAATGATTTAAGGGGTCTAAGGTTAGGCACCAGGTTTGAAAATTGTGGTCAGGGTGACTTTCTACAGGATTGGCTAAAAGAAAGAGTAGAGAAAGAAAAAATATTTTAGCGAGACTTCCGCAAGTCATTTTTTTCTGATCATATTGTTGCCACAATGTGAGATTAATTTATTACCCATTTATATCAGATCCTCTGTGATGTGCGGGGTTAGTGCTGCGGAGCGTTGTTGCTGCTCCTGCAGTGTTAAGGCTCCTAAGTGCTGCTGTTTCTGGAGCGCCGATGTCAGCTGCACTAGCAGAGAATGCCGCTTATCGATTCACCAGATCTCAATCTTAACCATAAAGACAGCCTACAGGCTCGGTTTTGTGGCAGAGTTGCTCAGTCAGGTTTATTGCTGACATAGCACTGTATTAGCACCCCATAAGAGCTACTGGTACGTTACCACATAGGAGAGCAAAGTTGCCCCCCATGACTTCTCCTTTTACGCATCAGTACAAACAAGTTACATATTATGTTCCAGACGTTGTTAGTTACAACTCTTATCCTTGTACCTGTTCGTTCAAACAGAACTTCCTTATCCTGTCATCCCATCCTTACCTGAGGGATTGGTGTGTTTACACAATTGCCTGAGAGACCTGTGTGTGTTTTTGTACCATGCTCTCCAGTCAGGAATGTGTTTACTTTGGTGCTGGCTAATACCTAATATGGTGTTATTTTGCTAAGACCAGGCCCACTCTGGCTCACAGACTTTGGTTCACACTGTTTACTATTCCTAGGACTTCAGCAAGGCCTATGGTGTGAAACCTTAAGATATTTGTATGTTGTTACTTCCCATTATTTTCAGATACATTATGTAGCCAGCACATCACTCTGTGTATCAGATACTCAAGAGGAGTTAGCTGGATAGTACTTGCACAAAACAGTGTAGTAATGGCAGTGCAGTGTTGGACTGTCCAGGAGAGATGAGGAGTCTGCCTCCCAGAGCTCTCCACTAGATGGGGAAGCATGCACATTACTCCACCGCTTCATGGGTATCACTCTTTGATACCTGGTGGGGAGAGGGAGTAGATAACAGAGCCTTGGCTCCCCTTCATCCCTGTCCCTATGCTGCTTCCTACTCCTGTAGGGGAATTAGGAGGGAGCTGTCCCAGAACCCTTGCCAGCACAGGAGCTGGAATTCTGCCATGTCCTTGCATAAGCCAGCCCAGCATGGAAGACTCCTTGTTGTCTCACTGCACACCATACAAGGATCTAGCCCTTAACTGTGCTTCCAAAATAGTTCCAGTTTTTAATAGTGCATTTATACATAGCCTAATCTCAGACATCCTCACTTAAGTAGCTGAAATGGATTCTGATTAGGACTGTCACTTAATCATGGTTAACTCATGCGATAAACTGAAAAAAATTAATCACAATTAAAAAAATTAATCACGATTAGTCACAGTTTTAATCACACTGTTAAACAATAGAATCCCGATTACAATTAAAAAAATTAATCACGATTAATCACAGTTTTAATAACACTGTTAAACAATAGAATCCCAATTGAAATTTATTAAATATTTTGAATTTTTTTCTACATTTTCAAATATATTGATTTCGATTACAACACAGAATACAAAGTGTTCAGTGCTCACTTTATATTATTATTTTTATTAAAAATATTTGCACTGTCAAAATGAAAAACAAAAGAAATACCTGTAATATTTTTCAGTTCACGTAATACAAGTACTGTAGTGCAATCTCTTTATTGTTAAAGTGCAACTTACAAATGTAGATTTTTTGTTACATATCTGCTCTCCAAAATAAAACAATGTAAAACTTTAGAGCCTACAAGTCCACTCAGTCCTACTTCGTGTTCAGCCAATCACAAAGACAAACAAGTTTGTTTACATTTATGGGAGATAATGCTGTCGGCTTTTTATTTACAATGTCACCTGAAAGTGAGAACAGGCGTTCACATGGCACTTTTGTAGCCAGTATTGCAAGGTATTTATGTGCCAGATATGCTAAACATTCATATGTCCTTCATGCTTCAGTTACCACTCAAGAGGACATGCTTCCATGCTGATGATGCTCGTTTAAAAAAATTATGCATGAATTAAATTTGTGACTCAAATCCTTGGAGAAGAATTGTATGTCTCCTGCTCTGTTTTACCCAGATTCTGCTATATATTTCATGTTATAGCGGTCTCAGATGATGGCCCAGCACAAGTTCATGTTAAGAACGTTTTCACTGCAGATTTGACAAAATGCAAAGAAGGTACCTATGTGAGATTTCTAGAGATAACCACAACACTTGACCCAAGGTTTAAGAATCAAAGTGCCTTCCAAAAGAAGGAGACGAGGGACGAGGTATGGAGAATGAGAAGTCTTAAAAGATCAACCACTGAAAAAGAAAATCAGCCTTCTGCTGGTGGCATCTGACTGTAATGATGAAAACAAACATGCATCGATCTGCACTGCATTGGATTGTTATTCATAGATTCTAGGACTGGAAGGGACCTCGAGAGGTCATCGAGTCCAGTCCCCTGCCTTCAGGGCAGGAGCAAATACTGTCTAGACCATCCCTGATAGACATTTATCTAACCTACTCTTAAATATCTCCAGAGGTGGAGATTCCACAACCTCTCTAGGCAATTTATTCCAGTGTTTAACTACCAGTAGAGCGGAAGAATGACTTCTCGTGTCTTGTTTACAACACACCTGTTAATGCATCCCAGAATCACGTTTGCTTTTTTGCAACAGTATATCACACTGTTGACTCATATTTAGCTTGTGGTCCACTATGACCCCTAGATCTCTTTCTGCCATACTCCTTCCTAGACAGTCTCTTCCCATTCTGTATGTGTGAAACTGATTGTTCCTTCTAAGTGGAGCACTTTGCATTTGTCTTTATTGAACTTCATCCGTTTACCTCAGACCATTTCTCCAATTTGTCCAGATCATTTTGAATTTGACCCTGTCCTCCAAAGCAGTTGCAATCCCTCCCAGTTTGGTATCATCTGCAAACTTAATAAGCGTACTTTCTATGCCAACATCTAAGTCGTTGATGAAGATATTGAACAGAGCCGGTCCCAAAACAGACCCCTGCGGAACCCCACTTGTTATACCTTTCCAGCAGGATTGGGAGCCATTAATAACTACTCTCTGAGTACGGTTATCCAGCCAGTTATGCACCCACCTTATAGTAGCCCCATCTAAATTGTATTTGCCTAGTTTATCGATAAGGATATCATGCGAGACCGTATCAAATGCCTTACTAAAGTCTAGGTATACCACATCCACCGCTTCTCCCTTATCCACAAGGCTCGTTATCCTATCAAAGAAAGCTATCAGATTGGTTTGACACGATTTGTTCTTTACAAATCCATGCTGGCTATTCCCTATCACCTTACCACCTTCCAAGTGTTTGCAGATGATTCCTTTATTACTTGCTCCATTATCTTCCCTGGCACAGAAGTTAAACTAACTGGTCTGTAGTTTCCTGGGTTGTTTTTATTTCCCTTTTTATAGATGGGCACTATATTTGCCCTTTCCAGTCTTCTGGAATCTCTCCTGTCTCCCATGACTTTCAAAGATAATAGCTAGAGGCTCAGATACCTCCTCTATTAACTCCTTGAGTATTCTAGGATGCATTTCATCAGGCCCTGGTGACTTGCAGGCATCTAACTTTTCTAAGTGATTTTTAACTTGCTCTTTTTTTTTTTATCTTCTAAACCTACCCCCTTCCCATAAGCATTCACTATGTTAGACATTCCTTCAGACTTCTCAGTGAAGACCGAAACAAAGAAGTCATTAAGCATCTCTGCCATTTCCAAGTTTCCTGTTACTGTTTCTCCCTCCTCTCACTGAGCAGTGGGCCTACCCTGTCCTTGGTCTTCCTCTTGCTTCTAATGTATTGATAAAAAGTCTTCTTGTTTCCCTTTATTCCCATAGCTAGTTTGAGCTCATTTTGTGCCTTTGCCTTTCTAATCTTGCCCCTGCATTCCTGTGTTGTTTGCCTATATTCATCCTTTGTAATCTGACCTAGTTTCCATTTTTTATATGACTCCTTTTATTTTGTAGGTCATGCAAGATCTCGTGGTTAAGCCAAGGTGGTCTTTTGCCACATTTTCTATCTTTCCTACCCATCGGAATAGCTTGCTTTTGGGCCCTTAATAGTGTCCCTTTGAAAAACTGCCAACTCTCCTCAGTTGTTTTTCCCCTCAGTCTTGATTCCCATGGGACCTTTACCTATCAGCTCTCTGAGCTTACCAAAATCCGCCTTCCTGAAATCCATTGTCTCTATTTTGCTGTACTCCCTTCTACCCTTCCTTAGAATTGCAAACTCTATGATTTCATGATCACTTTCACCCAAGCTTCCTTCTACTTTCAAATTCTCAACAGTTCCTCCCTATTTGTTAAAATCAAGTCTAGAACAGCTTCCCCCCTAGTAGCTTTTTCAACCTTCTGAAATAAAAAGTTGTCTGCAATGCAGTCCAGGAACTTATTGGATAGTCTGTGCCCCGCGGTGTTATTTTCCCAACATATATCTGGATAGTTGAAGTCCCCCATCACCACCAAATCTTGGGCTTTGGATGATTTTGTTAGTTGTTTAAAAAAAAGCCTCATCCACCTCTTCCACCTGGTTAGGTGGCCTGTAGTAGACTCCTAGCACGACATCACCCTTGTTTTTTACCCCTTTATATCTAACCCAGAGACTCTCAACACTTCCGTCTCCTATGTCCATCTCCACCTCAGTCCAAGTGTGTACATTTTTAATATATAAGGCAACACTCCTCCCTTTTCCCCTGTCTATCCTTCCTGAGCAAACTATACCCATCCACACCAACATTCCAATCATGTGTATTATCCCACCAAGTTTCAGTGATGCCAACAATGTCATAGTTGTATTTATTTATTAGCACTTCCAGTTCTTCCTGCTTATTACCCATACTTCTCGCATTTGTATATAGGCATCTAAGATACTGGTTTGATCTTGCCTCCCAGTTTTGCCCTGACCCTCCTTTCTCTCTGCCATTATAGCCCACGCTCCCTCTTGTTTCTGACCCATCTCCCAGGTCTTCCATGTTCCCACTTACCTGTGGGCTTTGCTCACCTGTCCCGTCGAACCTAGTTTAAAGCCCTCCTCACTAGGTTAGCCAGTCTGTGTGCAAATAGGGTCTTTCCCCCTCCTCGAAAGGTGAACGCCATCTCTGCCTAGCAGTCCTTCCTCGAATACCATCCCGTGGTCGAGGAAGCCAAAGCCCTCCTGGTGACACCATCTTCGCAGCCAGGCATTCACCTCCATGATGCATCTGTCTCTGCCCGGGGCCCCTACCTTTGACAGGAAGAATCGAAGAGAATACCACCTGCGCTCCAAACTCCTTCACTCGTACTCCCAGAGCCCTGTAGTCACTCTTGATCCGCTCAGCGTCACACCTCGCAGTATCATTTGTGCCCACATGGATGAGTAGCATGGGGTAGTAGTCAGACACAAGAAAGGCTCTTTCAATAACACCTGTTGCGTTATGAAGGGGCGTGGATTCTCGTCTGGAACAGTCTTTGAGATCTGGATGGATACGGTGCTCCTCAAGTGAAACCAGTGAGCTGTGGTACGGTTCCAGGCTGCTCGGAGTCAGATTCGCTAGAAGATCTAGTCTACTGCGGGGTACTTAAGACTGTAGCAGTCCAATATAGGGTCATTACCGAGACCAAGCGGATGGGTGGAGCCCTGAAATCCCACACGCGTGTTGGTCGGGAGTATTCAGATAAGCAATGTCCGATGCGAATGCAGGTGCTAGCTGCAAAAGTAACGCAGCTGCAGGTCCACGCCTGAGCCATCTCCTCTCGCAAAGTGGTGTGTCAGCAGTCCTGTGAACTGGGACAGCTACCTCAGCTTCCCACATGGACACGTCAGGAATTGCTGTGGATGCGGAGGCTCCTCGAACCTGAGCCACCTCTTCCTGTTAGGCTCTTCCACCTGCTGCCTGAGAAGATTCCACAGTAGCACCTTTCCATTGGATGTCCCGCGTCCCCCCACCCACCGCAGCTGGATATAGTAAGTTGGAAATATGCTGAAGTTACAGGTCTTTGCCAAAAACCACACCAGAATCTGGTTGTAGAAGCTCCGAGCTCCTAAGGTAGACTCTATGTCTGTCTTACAGGCGCAAGCCCTCCCTCTGGCAGAACTTCCCTCTCAAACTCCCTTGTCATGCAGCTCCCTGTCCACTCGCCTCTGCTTTAAAGAGAGAGGTTTGTGGTATGTAGTTTGGTTTGTATTTAGAGGTTGTCAAGGACACTCACTGGTCACGGCTTTCAGCATAGCCCAGACCGACAAGGGACCGCTCCCGCTCCTACTCCACCTGTCCAAACCCCTTGCGAAACTCCCCTGTTTAGCAGCCCCTAGGTCGCCAAATGCTCCCTGGTGCGCTTACGTGACTTGGCTTTATGCAAGAGCCCTGGCTGAGTGAATTGCCCGCCCCGGGTTCACTGGTTAAGGCTCAGCCAATTACCAGAGGCTTCTAGCTTTCAAACTTTCCTTTGTAGCTCAGCCTCCAACTGCCCGCTACAGCACACGGTCCTTCAAACAACCAAAACAAACAAATAGACCGACAAACACAAGCTCATCACACAGCAAGTAACCCCCAAACACACACACTGCAGACAGTCACTTACCCCACTGATGCTGTATTTGCTCCTCCTTCACCTGGAGAACTCCCTTGCGAAACTCCCTGTTAGCAGCCCCTGTTCGCAAAAGTTATCAAGCTGAATCTGTCATCAGCATGGACACACATACTCTGGAATGGACTTTGAAGCATGAAGGGACATATGAATCTTTAGTGCATCTGGCACATAAATATCTTGTGATGCCAGCTACAACATTGCCATACTAATGCCTGTTCTCACTTTCAGGTGACATTGGAAACAAGAAGTGAGCAGCGTTGTCGCCTGTAAATGTAAACAAACTTGTTTGTCTGAGAAATTAGCTGAACAAGAAGTAGGATTGAGTGGACTTGTAGGCTCTAAAGTTCTACATAGTTTTATTTTTGAATTCAGTTTTTTGTACATAAATTTGTACATTTTGTACATAATTTGTAAGTTCAACTTTCATGATAAAGAGATTGCACTATAGTACTTGTATGAGGGGAATTGGAAAAATACTGTTTTGTGTTTTTACAGTGCAAATATTTGTAATAAAAAATAAATATAAAGTGAACACTGTACACTTTTTGTATCAGTGGTAGGCAACCCGCAGCCTGCGGGCCACACGTGGCCCATCAGGGTAATCCACTGGCAGGCCACGAGCCACAGGGGTGTGCTGGCCACCGCTTTCCGTAGCTCCCAATGGCTAGGAACGCCAAACAGCAGCCACTGGGAGCTGCAGGCAGCCATGCCTGCAGATGGTCAGTGTAAACAAACTGTCTCGCGGCCCGCCAGCAGATTACCCTGACAGACCACGTGTGGCATGCGGGCTGCAGGTTGCCCACCACTGCTTTGTATTCTGGGTTGTAATTGAAATCAATATATTTTTAAATGTAGAAAACATCCAAAATATTTAAATAAATGGTATTTTATTATTGTTTAACAGCACAATTAATCACGATTCATTTTTTTAATCACTTGACAGCCCCAATTCTGATTGCTAAATTCCTATGTAGTCCATGCACAAGGTGTTTCAATCTTGGAAGGGCTGCAGACTGGGTAGCAGAGGAGGCATCATTTCCATGGGCCATCCAGGTCCCAGTGCCTCTGCTGATACTGTTAGCAAAGATGCTAATTGCGATAGCAGTTTTTGTAATCTCTGCTAATTGGTCCAAAATCACCAAGGCACTTTGTGTCTCACTGAACAGCCAGCAGATGGTAATGGTTTTTGATCACTAATGAACGTTTGAACTAATGACTACAGCTGGGCAAATAATTTGTAACAATTTATTCAATACATCTTGACTTCTTTTCCAGATCATAAGTGGTCTATGAACAGATTGTGATTTTTATCAAATGAATGTGGTGGTCAGAATTATTTGCTGATAATTTCACTTGGGTATGTATTAAGCAGAGACCCAGCTAGAAGATTTACACATCCCTTCTCTTCCTCCCAAATTCTTTCCTCCTGTGAATCCTCATTGAGGACTGCAAACAAACAATTATTCATGCCCTAAATTCCAATTGTTTGTTGACTGGGCTTTTGCTATCTTTACCTTAGGTGTTTGACCATAATTCCCTTCTAGTCATAATTTTAATCGGAGTATAGTTTCTTAGTAATTTGAGTTTATAGGAAACATGATTTGCATGGTGTCTAATATGCTCCAGGATAAAGCTACTTTCTTACCTACCTCACAGAGATATTATTAGACTAAATTCATCCTTGTCTGTAAAGTGCTGTGCAAGCATCTGATACAAGATCCTATGGGCCTGATCAGCAAACATTGAAGTCAAAAGAAAGATTCCCAGTGACTTTAAGAAGTTGGATCAGGCCCTAACTTAAGTGGCCTTTCTCTTCCTCCTCTACTATATAAATTCTATTATATGCATAGTGGTTCCTGTGCCCATTGTGTGCAAACAGAACATTTTTTTTTATCGTGAAGAAAAAGGATTGGCAAAAGCAACAAACAAAACCAGGACTGTGATTAAAAAAAACCCACTCAAAACAGCACTGAAACAACTTAAAAGAAGATCAACGCTACTAGAAATAGCATAAAGAAGAAATTTTAGGACACTTTAATCCTTCAAGGTCATTCTAAAGATAATGACCTAATTAAAGTGTTTTCAATTAATCCAGGACTCACATGGTTTACAAGAAGCTAAATCACAATTCTTTACTTACAAAAGTGAAAGCTAAAGCTTCTAAAAAAATAACAAAAACACCTTATATTTTAATGTTGATTCAGACACTTTCAAGTGCTCAAATTAGCTATAAGGTGCCACAGGATTCTTTGCTGCTTTTACGAATTAGCTAGTGTGCACTAATGATCTTTTGTCACAGGGTGAGGGGGGAAGGTGAAGCCCACATGTCACACAGTAAAATGATCACTAGTTTTTCTGAGAGGTGTTTCTGCTTATTAAATGTTGATATACAGGTGCAGGTAAAAATGACAACCATACAACTTTTAAAAAACACGAATAGAATGTTTTATCTATTTCATGAAAACACTGTGATTAAAAAGCTGCTCTCTAAAGATTTAAAAGAGGATAAATTAACATCTGAGTTTTATCTCTAGTACAAAGAGATGAACAAATTGCTTGTCCTCAATTTGTTAGAAACAACATTTTCTTTGAGTAGTTGTCTGTGTCACAAACTCAAATGCATAATGTACATGAATTTATAATGAAGAAATAGAATTAGACGGACAGGTGGCTTCACACAAAAATCAAGTAGGATTTTGGGAGATATCCCCTTTTGTCCAAAAGACTGATAAGTGGATTATTAATTATAATACTAGGTCTTCAGATGCTTCTAGTTGAAACACAATTATCTCCATAAATTAAAACCAGGGGAGGCAATAGATTCCCCAGAGTTAAAGCTCCAAGCAGAGCACCAGTGCAAAACTTATTTTGATGCTTTTATTAGTCAAAAACAAACAAGCAGTCCTCACACTCTCCAATGTTACAGTTAATGCTGTTTACCAATGAGATTTAACTCTGAAAGTCATGAGAAAATTGAGCACATACATTTCCATATTAAATCTTTTTAAAAGACTCTTTTAAAATGTTTGCAAGTTGTCTCATGTCTTCCTCTATCATCCTGACCAAATACTTTATCTCAGAAAATTTGAAACACATAGATTTTGACATTGGCTCCTGCAAGAAGCAATCTTCTAGGGCAGGGATAGCAAAAAAAATTGTTAAATTATTTCTCTTCTCCCTCAGTTTCACGGGACTGTCCTGCTTTCACTCTCCCAAACCACTTCTCTGGGTTGCAGGGCAGTTTGTCTCAGGTCCCCCATTTGTGAGTCCCCCCCCCCCCAATGAAGTGGCATTGAAACCTGGTGCACAGGGTAATAGAGCAACTCAAGTTTGGACCAACTGTCCCTCTATGTCTGTCTAAGGAGCCATGGATAGAGCAAATTTGACAGGCGTTATGTGTCCCGCTTTAGCCACTTGAAATGTTGGGAGCTATTGTTTAACTGATGAAGAGAGGAAGCTCAGGCTGATGCCACATTAGGGCAGGAACCACTGTGCAGCTAAGCAGGCTTGAAGCTCTACTCTGATATTCCCTGAGCCATTTTGCTCTCCCGTCTGCATCTCCACTCTGAGAGCTACTTGAAAGCCCTAAACTGGGTTTCAGGGAACTGCAGTGCAGAGCCTCACTCCCTTAAAGCTTTCTTACAAAGAGGGATGAAGGCAATATCCATCTTGCGCTAATAGAAAAGGAAGGTAAAGTAAGTGGCATTTGTATGGTGCTTCTGTTCCAATGTGCTAATCCACAGACAAGGCACATTTAAATACAATTGATACTGTTGCCTGCTGGATAGAAATATAATCAAATCCGTCACTGAAGTTGGATGAGATAATTTTCTAGATCATGTGATACTTTTTGCATGCGGTACATGTTCTAATGTATCTGCACTGACCTGAAATATATATTATAACTTCACAGGGTATAAGATATGTAGATTTTCTGTGTGCTTACTTGTAACGTTTCTATTCTCACTATGCTTCTGGTGACATGATTGTGTTGGCCGTGTGCTGTTTGAATGGAAACTGTGTCGTTGCTGCTATGTGGAAACTAGAAGAAATGTTGCATCTCTGAAATATAGACCTGGCTGCAGCTGCAGGTGGTTGGTGTTCATAATAATGGTGAAATCCACTGCAGCATGAGAAACACATGACTTGCTTCCAGCACTTTGTGACCTTTACAACACTATTTTCTTTGCCATACCAACCAATTATTGCATGGCTCATTCTTATACTTGGGAATCAGAATACTGCAGAATAGCTATTGAAACTAGACACTCTTACCAATATAAATGGGACCCTTACACTAAGGGGGGCCCATGCCCAAGGAAACCCAGGTATTTCTGTTTTTGAAATATCATTCTGACATGTCACCAGGTAACATGTCTGAGCTGTGATGGTGAGGGAGGTAAGTGGGGGGAATGCCTGACTTACCAGAGCATCTTCCTGGGAGAAACATAAGGCTCAGCTTCATTGTCCACTTTGAAGATTGGACAATGCCTACACTAGGAAAAAAGGTGTACTTTGAACATGTTATAGGTCAGATAACTCCCTTCCAATGGCTTTACTTGATATGCTAACACACATTACAACTCCCTCATTCACACTAGAATTTTAACACATCAGTTAACACATGGTAGCTCTCACATCTTTTTTTCCTAATGGAACCAAAGAACTTCCATGAACAAAATGAAATTGGATGGCAGAGATTAGACATTGGGTAGGGTGGGTCAGTGTGACTCAGGAGAGTGGGGAAAAGATATGGAGGCTTTCGGTTTTGGCTGATAGCTTTTCAGTAGTTCATGTCAGAAAATAGTGGCAATAGTCTACTTCCTATTGGATTGGTGTTTGCATCCCATAAAACACCACCAGGATCAGGACCTTCCCTTACAGCATCCTGAAAGTCAGTGGTTAAGATCTGAAGGTCACATGTAGGGAAAACTTTCACTGCTATGTTGTGTCTGTTTTATGGAGAAAGACTTCAATGCCTGTTAATCCAGTACCGTTTACACTTCACTCACATAAAGAATCTTTGGGTATCAAGACCTTCTATTCATTGTCCACAGCAATCCAACATGGCACATGTCAATTAGTGTTTTAAAATGTTGTATTACTATAAACAATAGTTTATCAATTTTTCTGCACTGAGTATGGGAGTTCTTTTCAGTATCTTTTTAAGATTCTGCTGATTTAGATTTGTTTATTAGAACAGAGCTTTCTGCATGAGTTTGAATTTTTTTTTTGAAATTTTTTCCTATCCCAAAACAGGACGAAAAGTCAAAATATCTAAAATTTTCACAAACAAATAATCTAGAAAAAAATTGGATGAGATCAATTGAAACATTTAGTTTCAATAATTTAAAAACATTTTTTTAACTTTTTTAAAATATAAATTAAAATTTCAAAACAAAGTTGTTTCTAATCAATAAATACATTTTTCCTCTCAAAGTTTCAATAGTTTCAAAAAAAAAATTTTTAAATTGTCAAATCAGAAGATTTGTTGAAAACAGCCCTTTCTTGCAAACAGTCTTGACAAATTCACATTTTCAAACAAAAAAAAATTATTGGGCAATTCCAAACCAGTTTTATTGTTTAAGCTTCAAAAGTATTAAGAGAAATCAGCTAGCTAATGTTTTGAAAAATCATGTAAATCTCCCTCCTTATTCCATGAGTACCTGCAATTATTTAATTTCTGTCTTATGGTAATGGGTTGTTTTTTTTTATTGTTGTAGGCAATGAGAGTTTAGAAGAAAACTATGTCCAGGACAGTAAAATGGGATTTGTCATCAATGCTATATATGCTATGGCACATGGCCTGCAAAATATGCATCATTCCCTTTGCCCAGGACATGTTGGGCTGTGTGATGCCATGACGCCCATCGATGGTAGCAAACTCTTGGAATTCCTCATAAAGTCTTCGTTCATTGGTGTTTCAGGAGAGGAAATTTGGTTTGATGAAAAGGGAGATGCCCCTGGAAGGTAAGGAGCTAATTCATGTCAGTGAATTAAAGCAAAGAATTGTGTTGCTACAGCTAGAAAAACTAAAGCATGCAGAAACTGTCAGAAATTAGGGTATATGGGTGAACTTCATCTTGTCAATGGGTGACAGTAATTCCAGATACTGGATGATCTGTTGATAGCTACAGCTTGTAATGGGACTGGAGTTACAGGTGTATAGCCCTTTTTAGTGTTTCTGGAAAGAGGAGGCCACCTATCTTACAGAACTTCTGAGTTTGAGTTACCGTTGGGGTTTCAGTCTCAAAGCTTTTCTGAGTAATTATAGGATGATTCGGTTGCATGACTTGTACTGAAGTGTTTCAGCTCGGTGAGTTTGAGCCTGAGTCTCCTCTGTTTCACACCAGTGTCTATCAAAAGCTACTTCATTTAGGTCAATAGAGTAACACAGTTGTTAAGCTGATGTGAGTGGGAGGAGACTAAGCTCTGTGTATGTTTGATCAATGGAGTCGAAGAACTGGCATTGTACAAAGAGAGTGCCCTGAATAAATGAGACTTCACAGTTTGGCAGATAGCTTCAGAGAATGTCTGCAAGAGCCAATGTCATCATAAAATGTCTTTAGTTCTTGCTTCTCTTATTAACACCTTAGGTTATTAAAACTGGTATTTGATTTTTCACCTTTTATTCTTTGTGCTATTGGTTAGTTAGTTCCCACTCCAGCCCACCCATCACTTCATTCATCAGCCCTATGCTGTGCGTTTTGTCTGGATTTCTTCAGCCAAAGACACCTGTAAACTAGGCCAGATTTTAAGAGTTAGGGGCCAGTCATTGCCTTACATACTTACAATCAACATACCTGGACAAATACAGCTACACCTTAAGACCATTTAGAACCTTAAATTGATGCATAATGCAGCTGTCAGTCTATTCTGTAATTCTTCATACTGGAAAATACTACACCTGTTCTCTGTAGTTGATATTCGCTACCAGTTAGTTTTTGGTGTTCATTTAGACCTCCTAGTCCTTACATTGTTTGGGATCTGGTTACCAGAGAGACCACCTCTCTCCTCACACAATGCTACTGCAGCAGTGAACAGCAGAGGGGCTACAGTTTACAGCTCTCAGTTTAAAAAGGAGAGGGTTTATAACAGGATATTTCCACAAGTGGTCCTGGACTCTGGAACACATTCCCTTCACCCCTTGATCTATTGCAAGGTTCATCTCCCACTTCTTCCCCTTCCTCCTCCATTCCTCTCCTTCCCCTCCCCCCAGTTTCTATTTGTAGAAGAGGTTTAGAATTTGGATGGATTGGATCAGAGTGGGTTTTCTTTTGCTGCTAACTTATATTTTAACGGTTGGGTTGATGAGTATGGACAAGAATATTTTTGGATTTTATCCTTAGTTTTCCATATATTTCATACGTGTACCAGTGTATATTGCTCACAGGATAGGCAATTTAGATCAATAAATAAAAAGTATCAGACATTTGGATACATCCAGGAATTTAGGCCTATGCAAATTTGCACTTTCAGTGGTGCATACCTGACTTCGAAAATATGTCCCAGTGTTTCTACAGCACAGAGGAAAAGTCCTTGACTTGTGTAGATGAATGTACAGTAGCATTTCATCAATGCCAATGTGTCTCCATACCTTAATGAAATATAAAGCTTCATTCTGTATTCAACACTTTGTCAATTAAATAAAGCAAAGAGCACTGGAACAGAACAGACTGCCTTTTCTGTGACCTTTTGTTTTACAGGGATAGATGAGGAGACTGTGTCCCTGGGGAAAAATGAGATTTTAATATTTCCACATATATGGGAACCATTCTCAGACTGAGTTGGAGTAATGTTTTAAAGTTTAATAATGTTATTTAGCTATATAACAAGAGAAAACAAACAATATTTACTATTATGTTAGCAAATATTCAGTGGTTGAATTTCCCAGCACATTATCAACTGAACTCAAAGTAACATCTTAAGCTGTAAAATCCCCAACTTGAGAGCGGGTCACTCAAATCAAGTGAGCTGTCAGTGCATTTCTGGTCATTCAAGTAAAAGGCTTTTCAGCTTTAGGGTATGTCTACACTATGAGATTATTCCAATTTTACAGAAACTGTTTTTTTTAAAACAGATTGTATAAAGTTGAGTGCACGCGGCCACACTAAGCACATTAATTCGGTGGTGTGCGTCCATGTACCGAGGTTAGTGTCAATTTCCAGAGCATTGCACTGTGGGTAGCTATCCCATAGTTCCCGCAGTCTCCCTCGCCCATTGGAATTCTGGGTTGAGATCCCAATGCATTATGGGGCAAAAACAGTGTCGCAGGTGATTCTGGGTAAATGTCGTCACTCAATCCTTCCTCCGTGAAAGCAATGGCAGACAATCATTTTGCGCCCTTTTTCCCTGGATTGTCCTGGCAGACACCATGACATGGCAACCATGGAGCTCGCTTAGTCTTTTGTCACTGTCACCGTGTGTGTACTGGATGCTGCTGACAGATGCGGTACTGCAATGCTACACAGCATCATTCATTTGCCTTTGCAAGGTAGCAGAGACAGTTACCAGCCCTATTGCACCGTCTGCTGCTGTCATGGGTGCTCCTGGCTGGCCTCGCTGAGGTCGGCCGGGAGGGCATGGACAAAAATGGGAATGACTCCCCAGGTCATTCCCTTCTTTATGTTTTGTCTAAAAATAGACTCAGTCTTACCTAGAATATGGGGCAAGTCTACTAGAGAACCAGAGAGCACAGCTGCTCCAGGTCAGAGCCCCAGACATCTCACAGATATGATGAGCCGTGTGCCATTCTGGGGGTACCCCTGCAACAATCCCACTCGTTGCTTCCCTCCTCCCACACCCCTCCTGGGCTACCATGGCAGTGTTCCCCCATTTGTGTGATGAAGTAATAAAGAATGCAGGAATAAGAAACACTGACTTTTTAGTGAGATAAAATGAGGGGGAGGCAGCCTCCCGC
>NC_133771.1:115212290-115229860 GCF_003597395.2 Chelonoidis abingdonii
CGGGGAGGAGTACAGATATCGGTATCAAGAGCCCTTTATATCAAAATAAAGGGCTTCGTTGTGTGGACAGGTGCAAGGTTAATTCAGTTTAACGCTGCTAAATTCAGTATAAACGTGTAGTGTAGACCAGGGCTTAGTTTGCAGTATTGTTGTGTAAATAAATAAATAAACCCCTACAAGACCGAAAAGAACAAGATTCCTGTCTTGAACACTAACATTTATACTGTATTTTATTTACAAAATCCTTTAACTATTGATGCTTGTAAGCCATCACTGACTGTAACTGTAGACGGAGATATTGCATCGTCCATAGTTAAGGTTGCCTAATGCTTTCTATTTTCTTATAACTCTATCCAACTTTATCCACTTGTCTGAAATTTTCCTAGACATATTTTCTGTCTTACTCTGAATATATTTTTTAAATGGTTTAATGAAAAACTTTGGGCCATTTCTGATAATGAGCACAGAAAAAAACAGGTTCAACTATTCCTCCTCTCTGCGTCCCACCGCCTCTGTCTTTGAAGAGCTCTCATGTTTCCCTGCTTGGTAGCAAATGTTTGAGATCTGACAGGATAGTGGGAGAGTCAGAGAATGCCTTTTGCTGTCTCCATGGAAAACCACTCAGACTTGGTCAAGTTGAAAGCCTCACTTGGACTTACTCAGTAGAGATTATTGGGGATTTACTGGTAAAATCTCTGAATATTTCATCTGCAGTGAGTATGCCATGAGCCTTCGAAATGATAGTCAAAAACTACAGCTCCAGAATGGGAAATGGTAGGGGAGTAGCAAGAATGCAGAAGCCCCTCCTCCCTCCTCTCACTCCATCTCCCCTTTGACTCAACGAATGGTGCACCTGATTGGGAGTCAGGAAAATAATGGGTTCTAGTCTTAGAGTTTCTTAACACCTGACTTTGCAGCCTTAAGATTGTTTTATTGTAGCATATTGCATGTAATATATTATAATAGGTATAATTAGTGCTGCCATATTTAAGGATGAGATCCAACTTCCTTAATTGCCCTCATTTTTCAATGGCTCACAGCTTTTTCAAATTCCTTTTTGGCTGGAAATTTCTCTGCTTTGTTACAGCTGGCTGAGATTTTTTTTAAACAAGTTTGAGACAAACATTGATACCAATGTGTGGGTGGAGGGAAACAACTCAACAATACCCCAAACCTCATTTCCGCGTATTCAGAGCAGAACTTTTGTGCATGCATATATAGAAAAGAAAAGAAAAGAAAAGAAGAAATAAACTTCCTACCCAATTATCTGTTCACTCAGCATGTCTGGTAGATCTCATTATGACTTAAAACTTCAAGCACTGCTAAAACTTTCCATGTGTAAGATTTTGTAAGAGATTTCCGTTTGCATACTGTATACATTGACAGCTGGCTAATAATGATATGAAGGAGGATACTTAGAAACATAAGCACAATAGGGATAGTTAAGATGAAACTTAAAAAAACCACATTACATGGTATAAACTAGCATTAATGCAACATCAGTCAAGACTTAGCACATGCTGAGATAAGATATAAAAGCAAACCACCTATATAGACTCAAAGTTCTATGAAGGCAACGCGAGCCTTTAATAATCTTCTGTCTCCCTCCCAGAGATTGACGTGCCAGTACAGAATACATGATTATACGTCTGTCTAATTCAAGGTGATAATAGGAAACAAATAGGTTCTGCTCTCTAGCAGGAGATAACTACTAATGCTCATTTATACTCATGTATATCACATCTACATTATAATGGACTCTGAGGATACTGCTTCATGCAGTACCGCACAGTTTATACACAAAGCTATTGAACATCAGAATTTGTTCCTTTTTCATATTCTCCCTTTATAAGAACAGGGAAGTGGGGAGGAATTGCCTCCTGATTACCTTGAAATGGGTCCCTTTTCTAGACTCCTTTTTAATTAGCAACCAAAACTCTCATTCTGCAGCAACACAGATGGACCTCTGTACATATACAGAGCTGTTCTGAAGTGAGTCGCGCCTCATACATGATCTGCCCACTGTGACGGGCATTCCCAGGGTGCAACTTGGAACTGGGGTACTGCTGAGCCCTCTGTCTCACCAACCTGGGCTCCCACTCACACTGTGATACTGTGACAAGTTGCCGTCCCCTCCAGGTCCTGCACTCACACAAACGTTCACAGGCAGGAACACCCGCAGCTAAGTTACATGAATGCTCTTGCCAGCCACTCATGAACCAACAATAGAGAGGCCCCAGCCAATCCCCCACTGCTCCCTAGCCTTGTACCCCTGAACTATACCATCCTGCCCTGGTCAAAAGCCTGACCGCTGTAAGTTTATTACCCAGTCCACTACTTCTGCAAAGAAAAGTGGACCTGCACCAGCTTTTGTTAACTGAGCTAAGATTTTTCCAAGCACTTCACTCAAACCACACTATTTTTGGGTAAAATATGTAATACAAATATATTAACTACAGCAAGACAGATTTTGAGTGATTATAAGTAATAAGTGTATAGATCAAGGTAGATTACCTAAGAAATATGGGAGTCTCAGGGTGTCACACTCACATGGAGCCCCACTGACTTCCATGGAGCTCAGTATTGGCAAAAGGGTCTGCCCACGCAAATGTAATTGCAGGATTGGGTCCTACATAAGCACAGTTATAATGGATCCAGCTTCTCTGAAAAGTCTCTAGAAAAGACCATATACCGCCAAAGATATGCAAAGCAAGAAGATAATGAGAGGCAGGCAGATAGAGGCTCGGAGGCTCATGCACATGGAACTGCAAAGGTATCTGAATTTTTTTAAACCAGCAAACCAGATTTTATTTATTTGAACCTCTGAGGGGAAAAGAAAAAGATTTGGGTGTGATGAGCCCTTTATCCAGAACCAGCCACCTATTCCTAACTGTTACTAAGGGCACAGACTCCTGTGTGCCCTTCATTATGTAGCCTATATACATTAGTAACACTTCAGAATAAAACAAACATTCTCACCTCACTATAAATGTAAAGATTCAGTCTGAGAGAACTGAAACAATCACATAGAAAACTAAGGCAGGGACTCTCAGCCTTAGAAAGCAGCACATATTTCTCAATTTCCAGTCCAAATCACAATTTCCAGTTGCAGCCTTTTCTCAACTCCCCTCCCCACTTAGATCAAAACACTCCCCCGCCTGCCACCCACAATTATCTGCTTCCCCATCTCTCAAGAGCCAACCTGTCTGTCTATCCTCACTTGTGGTTCCTCCTCCTTGTGCTGCTCTCCTCTGTTCATTCCATCACTCCTGCTTATTTTCCCCCATGAAATTACAGTGGTTAATCATCACTTTGCACAAACTACAGGCAGGGAGAGAAAGCAGGAGCAAAACAATTAGCAGTAAAAGACTTTCACACATCAGACCCAGCACACAGGGATGACAGGGTGTGATGGTGGAGGCTGAAGATGGGTGGCTGAGGGTTTACAAAAGCTGCGTTATTCCTTTATATCAGCCTTGGGAAATTCTGTTCTCTTTCCTTTGGTGGGAAAGCAGATTTTTGTGTCTTGCCTGACAGTCTTGCAAGGCTACCTTATGTTAATTGTTAAATCTGTTTTTTTGTTTGTTTGGGGTTTTTTTTAAATATAATTTATGTCACTCTTGTTTGTTTAGTTTGAATATATTCATTAGGTGATGATTCCGGAATCCATAACACCATAGTGCCCTAATGCAGGGCTAGATTGTGACTAGCCTTAATGTCACCACACAAGGAAATTAGTGAGTGTAAAGATTTCCCCTCGCCTACTGTTGCCCCTTTGTGTGGTCACATTAGGCCTACACAAATCTTACCTCCAGGAGCTGGAGGAACACAAAGGGTACATACTCCCCACCTGGTCTCGGAGTTAGCAACTGAGGAGAAATGGGAAGTAGGCAGAGCCTGGACTCCCTCTCCCCCAGACGTCACTGGAGATTGGATGTCTGCAAGGGAGGTCAATATGTTGCGCCCTGAAAAAGGCTTTAGCAAAGGACTTTCCATCCAGAACAAGTGGAGATTGTCTTATGAGGAGCCGTATTCTCCAAGATACAGTTCCTTCTGGGACAGCACAGTTAGACACTGCACCTTACTGAGGGTTGTGCATAAAAGGCACAATCTAGCCCTTGGAGGATACCTACCAGTAAATAGTAGAAATTAGTGGTGCCAACTCTGGTTATTTTTATCACAAGTCTCTCAGTATTTGGTGGGAATTTTTAAAGCACCAGCCTCTGGAGTCAAGTGATTACATGAGAATCGCAACTTTCATTATTAAATTAAATTTCTAGCCCTCATCATTGCAGAAAAAAGCGTGAAAATGTGACCCAAATGTAACCCTAAAGGTTCTGAATCCAGAAGGCAAAGAAAAATAACTCAAAAATGTATTACTTTTATAAAACTCATTATTTTTAAGTTATCCTCATGATTTTGGGGGGTCTGGCTCAGATTTTTGAAATCTTGGGGTTGGCGATATTGAATAATGAAGAAGTTGGTAGCTCCTCAAAGATTTTAGAGTCTTTGGAGCAGAAATCATGAATTAGCTGGTTTCCATGAAGAAGGAGAGTCAACAGATTTAATACTTGTGTCCAGGAGGCTCCACTGTTCTCTCTGCTTTCGCTTCCCAGGTATGACATCATGAATCTGCAGTACATAGAGCCCAACAGTTATGACTATGTACTCATTGGAACCTGGCATGAAGGGGTGTTGAATATTGATGATTTCAGGATTCAGATGAACAAAAGTGGAATGGTCCGGTCAGTGTGCAGTGAACCTTGTTTGAAGGGTCAAATTAAGGTACATCTCAGGAGTTTTTCTCTATATTATGTATCCAGGAAGATCCATATTAATGAGAGATGAATAACAGGCCTACATTTTTTTCACCAGGTTTGAGCAAACAGATTGATGAAAAGGTCTGGCTTAGAATTTCTTTACTTTTCAGTTATAATAAGTGTATAAAAAGGCAAGACTATATAAAGACTCATAGATCAACATTTACAAGAAGTCAAAGCCTATTTCTTATGCAAAAATGTACTAGCACATGTGCTTCTGTATCTATACCTTCAAATCAAATACAATAGAACCTGAAATTTACAAACACCTCAGGAATGGATGTTGTTTGTAACTCTGAAATGTTCCTAACTCTGAACAAAATGTTATTGTTGTTCTTTCAAAAGTTTACAACTGAACATGGACTTAATACAGCTTTGAGACTTTACTATGAAGAAGAAAACTGCTGCTTTCCCTTTACTTTTTAAGAGTTTAAGTTAACGGTACTGTACTGTATTTGCTTTTTTTTTTTTTTTTTCCCTTGTCTCTGTTGCTGCCTGATTGGGTACTTCCGGTTCCAAATGAAATGTGTGGTTGACTGGTCAGTTCATAACTCTGGTGTTCGTAACTCTGAGGTTCTAGTGTACCCAATGTATGCAAATACTAACTTGTGAGTGTACTTTTGGGGGTTTATACTTATTGAAAATTCTACAGTTATTTAAACAGTTCTAGTGCTATTGAAATAGAATCAAATTTCAGCTTGTGCCACTGTTGTAAAATGTAACAATAAGAACAACATGATTATTTTTGTCATTACCCAGTACTTATTATAACTGCAATTCTCTTGGGGGGGCTGATTTTTAAAGTGGTATGTACTGCAGGAGTAAAATTTTTGTCCTGTCAACAGCACCTGAAAGAAAAAAAGATGTTTATCTGTTTGTACCCTATGCTTACCACAGGAAGTGTAGAAACACAAATGAAATCTCTATCTGTTTACCAAATAATAGCACTCATATCCAGCTACAGGTAATTTGCCACCTGCCATGTCCAGGTGGCATAAAGACAAATTTAAGCAGTATCACAATAATGTGGGCACAGTTAGTTTACATGGGGAAGATGCTCCCACTGAGGAAAACCAACCTCCCAAAACAGTTTTCCATTTCTAATTAAATTCAAAATGTGTAAATAAGTACACTTGCCTTCTCCCTTCCAATCTGGCTTCATAAAACATACAAAATGTTTGGAGGGACAATGTCAACATTCATTGACTGCTAAAGATACTATCCATCCCTAAAGAAGAGTTTTGAGATTATACAGTGTGTCCATGTATATATGTGTGTGTGTATATGAATACACACACACGCACGCGCACACACAGCTTGATCTAGCTCCCACCGAAGTCAAGTGGACTCTCTCTCTCCATAGATTGCAAAAAAAACTTGAAGTTTCTGTACAAAACTCAATAAAAACCAACATTTTGCATTTTGCAACTCTGCATGTGAATGACAGGGAAGATCCTGGAAGAGGGGTAAACGGAGTAAAAGTCTGCTGCAGAGTACTTTGGCCAGCAATATCCACAATTCATTCTTTCCATTCCGTTGTCACCTGGATCGTATTTAATCTGCAACTGCATGTTTGCCCCCACACATTATATGCCCCAGGATCAGTTTGCAGACTCACCTATCCCTCAAATCAAACTTCTTTGGAAGTTTAATTTAAAATATAACACTTTCTGGGTGTGTGTATATTTTCTTATTCAAACTAAGAAAGGAAGCAGAAATTCAGATGCACTGCAAGAGAAGCTGCTTTCATATTTCTAACCTAGAAGAAGTGACACTGGAAACATCCTGAGAGAGCTTATTCTTGTGAGAGTTCAAGCACAGGTTTTAGACCAAAGGGGTACAAATAGGTCTTCAGCTTTTAATATTCATCCAGCCTTAGACACTTCCCATCGCCAGTGCTCATATTGCACTGCTTTACAACACTGTAGGTGGTGCGGGCCTGCTGTGGAGATTCATGTGCCTTCTTAGAAAGGATCCTGTCTGAGGGTAATTTTGTGTTGCAGGTTATAAGGAAAGGGGAAGTGAGCTGCTGCTGGATTTGCACCCCTTGCAAGGAAAATGAATTTGTGCAGGACGAGTTCACGTGCAAAGCCTGTGACTTGGGCTGGTGGCCTAATGCTGACCTGACAGGTAGGGAAATAGCCCTTGCATACACATTCTCACTTAACAGCTGCAGGAAGACAAGTGTGTGGTTGTGTATAAGGAGTAAGTCAGAATATTAAAAGGGCGTTTTAAACACAAAGACCTGTAAAATGTAGATCTCTCCATGGATGCACCCTCTGGCTTTACTCTGTATAGTGTGAGGAAGCAGGGCCAGGTGAGTATTAATGTATGCTCACAAATATTTACAGGGGGAAATGACACATTCTATCACTGTCACACATGTTCAGTTTACATGAACGTTGATAAAACTGCCAATGTTAGTAATTAATTAATTACAGTACAATCATTGCTGTTTTTTTACCAGTGACATTGCAGGAGCCAAGTGCACTAGCTGATTTACTTGACATCATGTCAGTTCATTCCAGCTTACAACATGGAGCATCCTATCAGGGATTTGTGGCTGTTTTGCAAAACTTCCATGTCTTTCCCCACATTTCCACAGGAGTATCCCCAGGCACAGCAGATGCAGAGCACCATCCCACCCCAACCCTGCCTGCATGGGAGTCCTCAGCACACGGGAAATGTCAGGGAAGTTCTGGGGAGTGATAGTGTTGGAATGGGATGTGGCTAGAGCATGTCTCCACCATGGCTACTCTACAGCTGGGTTACAAGTTAGGGCAGTCCTCTAGGCTATTCTAATCTGTGCTGGTGGGTGAGCTAGCTGCCATCTGGTGGCTGGTGAGATGCAAGCACCTGTCCGAGACATCTGTTCCTGGGCTGGGCTCTGCAGTGGTGAATCAGGCCCACCAACTCTAAAATTTAGGGGTCAAGGTGGATAATCAGCTGAACATGAGCTTCCAGTGTGATGCAGTGGCCAAAAGAACTAATGTGATCCTGGGAGGCTTAAATAGGGGAATCTCGAGCAAGAGTAGAGAGATTATTTTATCTTTGTTTTTGGCAATGGTGAGACCACTCCTGGAATACTGAGTCAGTTTCTGGTGCCCACAGTTGAAGGATGTTGATAAATTGGAGAAAGCTCAGAGAAGAGCCCCAAGAATGATTAAAGGATTAGAAAACATGCCTTGTAGTGTTAGATTCTAGGAGCTCAATCTATTTAGCTTAACAAAGAGACAGTTAAGGGGTGACTTGATTACAGTCTTTAAGTATCCGTATCGGGAATAAATATTTAATAATGAGCTCTTCAGACTACCAAAGAAAGATATAACCTGATCCAGTGGCTGGAAACTGAAGCTACACAAATTCAGACTTGAAATTAGGCACAAATTTTTGAAAGTGAGGGTAATTAACCACTGGAATAAGCTACCAGAAGTTCTTGTGGATTCTCCATCACTGGACCTTTTTAGATCAAGATTGGATGTTTTTTTAAAAAATATGCTCTAGACAATATTTTGGGCAAGTTCTATGACCTGTGTTATACAGGAGGTCAGACAAGATGATCAAAATGGCCCCTTGTGACATTGACATCTATGAATTTATGGGGGACCAGATTCGTCAGGATATTCACACTGATTTAGCCACCTCAGCAACACAAAGCAGCTGTAACCCTGACTAGCTGGCTAGTTAAACTAGATTTGCAACTGCTTTGGATTGCTGACACTTCACCGAGCGGCCAGTGTCTATTAGTGCCCCTTCTGCTAAATGTCTTCTCTTTGTGTATTGAGCAACAGGATGGTATTTTTACAGGGTAAGAAAACACATTGATCACAAAGTGAGGAAATAAAGTGATATGTGCTCGAACGTGGTCATATTTCTGGCCTTTAATAAAACTTTCTGGCAACAAGATGTCACCAGTGGTCTTCATGCATGGGTCAAAGTACTGTTTATCTGGTTACTGAAAATACATTTCCAAGAGACGTTGCATTATGCAATATAACAGAGCAAGGCTTGGGGTTTTTTTTGTTTGATTTTTGTTTTTTTGTTTTGTTTTTTTATTTTTTGTAGTGTGGGGAATTGATGATCTACCCAGCTAAAATAATTTTTGAAAATGGTAATGACCTGGAAAACTTGATCTACTTTTTTCTAGTTTGTGCAGTGCAAAAACAGGAACTTCTCAGTAAAGAAGCAAAGCAAGGGCATTGTGAAAGATCAGTATGCACTCAGGTGAAAGCCAGTGCTACAGCTGCTCAAAACAGATTCTAAGAGAGAATCTCAAAATGACAACCACTGCCAAAAACAGGCTAAGAAAAGGTCTCCATTATCAGTGCTGCAAAAACCTCAGAGACTGTTGCAATCTGCTGATGGTTTTTTCATTCCAGTGTAGCAGGTCATTTTGTGTTTTTTGTTTGCTGTCTGTGGGGATCCCATCTCTACAAGAAGATTTGATTTTAAAACAACAGCAGCCAAACTACAATGCAACCACCTAATGTTTTCCCAGAGAACATGTGGTACAAAAAATATAAACCAAAATGGCTGCCAGCATCACTAGCAATTTCTTCCTGTTCAGTTGAGATATTTTTTTAAAAAAATCTTACAGCTGTTTTCTTGAAATGCAATAAATAAGTGCAAACCTATTCAGAAAATCTGAAGAAATGTCAACCCATCCTATATAAAAAGTCATTTGGTTTAACTAAATTCTGGCATGTAGTGCTTATTTTAACCACTTAAGATGGAATGCTCTTTCCTTGCAAGCATTGCTCCCATCAAATGTGCTTTTTAAAATCTTGGTGTTTTTCTGTTGTTTTTATACTTCACCAATCACCATGTAAGCTAGGCACAGATATTATCATATTGCATTGAAGGTTACTTTTTCCATTCCCTTTAAATCTTAGATGATACAAATATGTATGGTTCTCGGCTGCTTCCCTCACAGAAGAAGGTTCTGAAATCCTCCCCTTCTTTTAAAGTTCCCCAAATGTCTAGTATATTATTTCCTTAGACATATTTCTCAAGGTCCCTGTTATTCCACTTTAAAGGCTTAACGACTTTCAATCTTTTTTTTTTTAACTGTCAAATGGTTTACAGAAAATCTCCTCACAGGCAAGTTTGCCCAGTAGAATAGGAGTCACAGGATAGGGAGAATTTCTCACCATGAACTATATAAACAGTATTTTTTCTCAAATTAATTAAATCAATATTTTGGGGCCTCTTGCTGGGAACCTCCTTTTGACAAGTGATATCATTTATCTTATTAGAATTTATGGAAAGGGAACAAATGTCAGAGCTAGAAAGGCCAGGTTCTTCCACCTTTTAATTAAGCAATAAAACAAGAAAAGACAAGTAGTTTTATGGGGCTATTACAATATTCATCGTAAATGGCTTATGCTTTCAGTTGCCTGAGACATGTATTAATGATCTCAGGAAACACCTCTGGAGTGTATTGTTGGTCTTATAATATGAATATCATTTTAAAAAAATCAAAAATCTATTAGCCTTCTGTCCTGAGAAATGGTTCATAGTTCACTGCATATCTTTTCTGTCTGTCTTTGTCTTGCTTTACACAGCTTCCCTCCCCATGTCCCTCTCATTCAGATGCCAGTCAAAGCACTCCACTAATGTGAGCAGTTCATGGTTGGGGATGGGTGTTGTGGAATGTATTCAGCCCACACAGAGCATGTTGTGGCTCTTAGGGCTTGGCTGAACACAGAAATTGCACCAGTGTTTCTAAACAGGTTTCTGTGTCTTATAGACTTAAAGCTGTGTGTGTTTAAATGCTATGTCGAATTGGGGCCGAGGCATTGAATATGTTACCTATGCTGGAGGAATGAGAATGTGGCTTAGTGTTGCTAAATCTAGATTACACATTACATATTAACTCTTCTAGTGCCCATAACAGTGCTGAAGTACTGGCATACCAATCAAGAAAAGAGCTTTGTTTAATATTAATCAAAATGCTCAGTTGCTTCTGACAGTTAATCTATTATAAAAGCAAAATGGTAGCTGATTCTACTTCTTTTTCTCAATGCTGCTGTGGCTATTGGCAACGGGCTTTCAAATCTAATTAAAATCTTTATTTTCAATTACATTTCACCCGAATACGTGGCGAGAAGTGCTCATCACTCACCACATGAGCTTTGAGTACATTTGCTTTTCTTTTAAACCAGCTCCTCCAGCTGCAAAAATTAGCATTGCCATTGCTGCTGTTATAGGCAGTGCAGATAGTGCCACCTGTGTTTAAGGCTACCCAATGCTTTCTCCTATAAACCCCTCTTTTCATTTGCTCATCAATTAGCCAGCCGTTAACTATTCAGGCTGAAATTGTCCATGCCATGTGTCTGCCTCAGACTGAATTTTTTTGCTTTGGTCTGTATTTTTTTTTGGAAAATTTCAGCAAATATGGTGCAGCTGTTTTTCAAAATAAAGTTAGGGAAAATATGTTGGTTTGGCCATGTTAAAAAATGCTTACATCTGTTTCAGTGAGACCCCCCCCACACACACACACACTATGGAGCAGGGACTTGAAATTTGGTAGCAGTGGCATCTGATTCGTTTTCCTATCCAACTAAATTTGATCACATTATGAGTCTCTGGAAATCTCAGTGTGCACATGCTCAGTAAAAACCTCTCTGAAGATTCCATCTGAACCGAACATGCTCCATCCCAGGACTTCAGGGGTTGAGAAGGACTTTTCCGACGATTGGTCTTCTCAGCGCCCAGGGCCAGTGCAGTGCAGTGCTAGACATCAAAACTGAGAGCAGCCAGACTATCTCTCCTGTGCTGTCAATGCTACCTTTTGCTGGTCCACAAGCAGGGAAGAGGAGAAAGAGAAACAACTCAACTTGATTGTACAGCTGTTGAAGAGTCAGAGCACAACTTCGATTACAGGGTCAGGGTGCAGGTGAGGTTAAGATGAGGAGCCAGGTTGCATGGAGGGAGGCACTGGGGTATGAAGTTTGAGGAGAGGATTATAGACTGGGACAAAGAGTGGACGTGGACCGGGAAACTGGAACATGGACACAGATCTGAATGAGGTGGGGGCGAGCAAAAGACTATTAAGAGGAATTGAGGTGGACAGGGAGGACTGGGACTGAAAAGAAGACAGGCTGGAGGGTGTAGGTTGTCAAAATGAAGGTTGCCTGCTGTAATTCTGGCACTTTCTGTCTTTTGAGTGTTTGACTTTCAGCCATTCTTTTAATTTAGTTGTAGTTTTTAGTATGTAATTTAGAGAGTGGTAGCACCTAGAGACCAACTAGGTCAGCAGCCACAAAGTTTCCTTTAACTCTGGCTTGTGAAAATCCTAACCAAAGTAAGCCCCATTTCTTACAGCTACTTCTTTTTTACTAGGATTAGGTGATATCCTTCATGCCTATTTTCAAATACACACACACATTGTGGATTTGACTGTAATGGCATTGAATTCATGTTATAGTTAGAGGAGCAGAAGTGTGAAGGAGCAGAAAGAGAAAAAATCTAATGAAAATATAGAGAAAAAATAGAGCAAATATCTGGAAAAGGGTAAATAGACAAACAATAAGACAAACATTTTAATGAAAATGTGCATATATGTCATACATATATGTATATACACACACTCACACACACACACACACGGTTACATATCTATCAATCATATGGGGATACTCAGTTGTTCTAGTCTAGCTTATAGCGGGGTTTCTATCCCAAATAAATAGGCTTGCCTTTATTTTTTCTTATAAAATCTTATAAAATCACCCCTTGAAAAATACATGAGTTAAAATTACATTAGTTTTGCAAACACACAAAATAGTTTGCAAAGTTTGAAAGCCTTGCACTTCCCATGAGATCTTCCGATCCCTGCCCAAAACCGTTGATAACCAGCACTTCGCTGTTGTTTTAGTTAGGGTGAGGGTGCTGGTCTTAGCAGCAAGGACTTGTTCACAACTCAGCCTCTGAATTGTTCTGTTCCCTTGGAAAGTCACTTAAACAAAAATTGTAAAAAGACTCCACTAATTCTGGAGTTTGTTTTTGGTGCCCAGTGCAATAAGGACACCTCAAATTAATGGATGCTTTTTAATGTATTTAATCTTAAACTTTCTGTGCTTTAGTTCAGTCATCTGTAAAATGAGTGAAATAATCCATTCCACACTGGTTTATGCTGATGTTTGTACTTTAGTCTGGGATTCAGAAAAGTAGTTTATCCTTCTATCAGATACCCTTCTAACACTTTGTTTCTTTTCTGTACACTACAGGCTGTGAACCCATCACTGTAAAGTATCTCGAGTGGAGCAATATAGAGTCTATTGTGGCTGTGGTCTTCTCCTGCCTGGGGATTCTGGTCACCATGTTTGTCACCCTTATCTTTGTGCTCTACAGGGACACCCCTGTTGTCAAATCCTCCAGCCGGGAGCTCTGCTACATTATACTTGCTGGCATCTTTCTGGGTTATATCTGCCCTTTCACCCTTATAGCTAAGCCCACCGTCACTTCCTGCTACCTCCAGCGCCTTCTGGTGGGACTCTCCTCTGCCATGTGCTACTCTGCCCTTGTGACTAAAACCAACCGCATTGCACGCATCCTGGCAGGGAGCAAGAAGAAGATTTGCACCCGCAAGCCACACTTCATGAGTGCTTGGGCACAGGTGGTCATCGCCTCCATTTTGATCAGTGTGCAGCTGACGCTAGTGGTCACACTGATCATCATGGAGCCCCCTATGCCTATTCTCTCCTACCCCAGCATCAAGGAAGTCTTCCTGATCTGCAACACCAGCAACCTGGGTGTGGTGGCTCCAGTGGGCTACAATGGACTCCTGATTATGAGCTGCACTTATTATGCCTTCAAGACTCGCAATGTGCCGGCCAATTTTAACGAGGCCAAGTACATTGCCTTCACCATGTACACCACCTGTATCATCTGGCTGGCTTTTGTGCCTATTTATTTTGGGAGCAACTACAAGATCATCACCACTTGCTTTGCAGTGAGCCTCAGTGTAACAGTGGCCCTGGGGTGCATGTTCACTCCCAAGATGTATATCATCATTGCCAAGCCTGAGAGGAATGTCCGCAGTGCCTTCACTACCTCAGATGTGGTGCGTATGCACGTTGGGGATGGCAAGGCTCCTTGTAGGTCCAACACATTCCTCAGCATATTCCGAAGAAAAAAGCCAGGTGCTGGAAATCCAAAGTGAGTAATTGATTGTGTGTACGTACGTGTCTGTCTGTCTCTTTCTCCTGTTCTCTTTCGACCTATAGTAGATTGCTGTATTTGTAATAAGGTATGTAATGCTATTTCATCGTGTCTGTGGTAATGAGTGTAGGGCTGGGGTAGCTCTAGAATAGCCACCTACCCTCTCAGGTTCTCTCTTGCACTCTGAAGGTAGCTTTGTAGGTACTTCCCTTTTGGTGCAGGTCATTCTGCAGCAGTGTGACCAAAGCTCCCTCTTTCAGCTTCTCATCTTTCAGTGCTTACCCATTTGAAGTGCACTGCATTATTGCCCAAACTGAGGTGCAAGTGTATTCCCACTCCCCCGAAAAGTGGACCAGAAATCTGTGGATGACTGATTATCAATCACAAATATATGTCAAATGGCCACTGGAGTCTGTATGTGAAAGTATAGGGTCTTTCATTTATTCATAGGGTAGCCTTTTGTGAAACTCTGTTCATGATTGTCATCAACCCCTCCATATAGTGTGCATTTTATTTAATTGGCAGGATTGTGAGCAATATTTTTTTAATAATTGGCACTGTTAGTTTGAGTAGTCCTTGTTCCCAGTGGTAGAGTTTGCCTCAAAGAGTCACAAGGATTGAATGATCATGATGACAGTTCTGCATTTATAACTTGTTTGAATATATTCTTCTCACTAATAATGGAAAATAACTAAGCTACAGGACAGAAAAAGAGAAAGAGAGAGAACTATCATTTCAAGCAACGACTCCCTGTGACCAGCTCTCTGAACACTAGCATACTTTATTTTCCTATTTCTTTAATAGTACCATAGGTCTGTAAAGAAGGACCACAGTACTAGACACAAGCTTAGAGTACTGGTGTCGGAGTTGTGATCAAAATGTAAAAAAACAGGAACCAGAGGAGATGGAGTCCACATTTCAGAGCTTTTTAATAGCATCAAAATTCAGTTGAGTTCAATCCATTTGTCTGTACTGAACCATCAATAAGTTTGTTGAAGTCCTCCATGCTGGTTTCACTTCACTTTGCACAGGAACCACTTTCATATCTCTCTGAGATGCAAGGGGGATACAACTAAGATGACACAAAACCCCTGCTGTGATCAATTTTGATTTCATACTACATTAATCTTTAATTTATCAGAAGGTGGGGGGTAAAATAAAGGGCAAGCATAAACAGTGGGAATAAACAACTCAAATCGAGGAGGAAGCAATAGGAGTACACACACCGAGTCCTAAGCTGATGCAAAGAAAGAACTATGAAAAGCAGTCACTTTTTGAGAGACCATCTTTGAGTGAAATATGTTCTGGATTGTAATATAGTATCAAAATATTGACCATGGGAAATCATAGACTTATGCTCCTTGAAGGTAGGTAGATATGGTGATCCAGCTCTCACCAATTCAGTGGAAGGTATATCTGGCCTTAGATCTCTCCAAGATAACAGTATATTTCATTTGTTGGCTCTACTATCTAATCTTTGGCTCAGGCTACCAGAAGAGGACTATTGTGTGTTTTGCACCATGAACAAGATTGGCAATTTAGTTCTTTGTTGTGCTTAGTTGTCTTTTTTCTAGTTTAATAGAATAGAATCTTGGAATCTGCTGAGGCTTTATCTGTTTTAAAGGATGGAGAAGAAATTTATTTTGAACAGAATTATATTCACAGTTTATAAAGTAAATTTAGAACAAAGCATATAATACAAGAACATTTCTCCTCATTAGAAAACAGCTTTCTGAACTGCATTTGTACCTTATAAAAAACTCAGCTAAGCTCTACCAATTTTATTTGTGGCATATGTTTTAATAAGTATCTCTTGACATTTAGTTCCTTTCTATCCAGCATGTGTTTAGTTGTATGGAACAAAAAGTCTTCATAGCACTTTTAAACTGTGTTCTGAACTAAATGTTCATTAGTCAGTTAATATGCCTTCTGTATTTTGTGTGTAGTCAGGTTTCTGGATTTTTTACATGCCAGAATTCAACCTTTTGATTGGCTACTGTTGTCTGCTTCGTTTATGTTAGCACAGAAGTGGGAGCATTACAGGCTTGCTTGCTGAGAGAGAAACTTCTACAGACCTCTGTCTCCAAATACAGGACATAGTAGCATTGCATACAAGAAGAAGGTTTTTGATAGTGAGACGATGGGGCATCATAGACGGTAGCCTCAGGATTATGGAGGCTGCTCAAGCCCCCAGTAGAATCCATTTTCAAAGCTTGCAGGGACAATGGGGAGAAGATGTAGGCAGACACTGGGACTGATGAAATGGAAGAAGCTGAATTTGCTGGAGGCTTTGAATCTGAAATCTAGCTTGAATGTGTGAAAAAATGTTTGAAATATAAATGCAATCTACAAGTGTATTTAATGCTCAAAGGAATTGCACCCTGGTTTCCCTGCAGCTCTTCTCCTTGGCTTTTCCAATTTCAGGGGTTTATTTTCAGCTTTTCCTCTCTTTGCTCTGGTGTGCAGACCCTTTTCTATTGGTCATGTTACTCTGCTTTTTGGTGCTGTAAATGCCTCTTTTTGGAGGTCATGCTTGCTACTTATAAATGGTGAGCAGCATTCTTTCTAAGGGACTTTTATCCCAGTTTCTTTCCACTGTCTTTCCTCTTGTTGTCTCCCCTCTTCCTCATTTGTTTGCAGCCTTCTGATTTTTCTCATTGTCTCTTCCTGCTACTAATCCAATCAGTTCCAATTCCCTTACACCTCTTAGGGTTTGTCCACACACAGAATTTGCACTGGTTAATTTAAATTGATTTTAAAATAATATAGCCAATGTGATACAGCATGGCCAGAGGGCAGCATAAGAGTGTTAGCAGGGGGCCTTATTCCCTGCCAAAGGAGGAAGGTTTGCTTTAGATTAACTAGAACAGCTGTGGCCAATTAGAGCACCTGACTCCAGTTAGAGCACCTGACTCCAATCATGGGATATAAACCCCTGCTTCAGTCAGACAGGGCAGGGGTGGTAGTGAAGCGAGAAAGGTTGGATTGGAGGCACAGACGTTGCAGATTGCAGAGAGAAAGAGTTTGTCAGAGAGAAATAGAAGGTTGGAGGAGTTGTGCGGTGGATTGGGAGCCAACAGAAACACCCAGGTAAGGGGCGCCAGGCCTTGCTATAGAAGAGAGGCGAAGGAAGCCACCCTTCACAAGCCTGACGCGTATGGAGATGGAAGTAACCCAGGGGAAGAAACCGCTGTCAAGGAGTTCACCACTAACCCCAGGGCCCCTGGGTTGGACCTGAGTAGAGGGCGGGCCAGGTCCCTCCTCTTCCACTCCCCTCCTCCAAGGAACACTAGGGAGTGATTAAGAACTGGTTCAAGAGGCAAGCAATATTTCGCCCTGAACCCTACCCAGAGAAGAGAAAGCGCGGAGACCCAGAGAACAGTACCGGCATTTCCAACCAAATTGATGCAAATTTACCTGTGACACTTCTTATGTTGGTTAAAACGGTTATAATTACAGGTGCGAGTTAAAACTGATATAAGCCAGGTTAAACCAAGATTTCTCACACCATGTAGGGAAGAAACCTCACGTGACAACCAGACGTCACAGCTAATGAGCTCTGCAAGGCAAAATTGCATTATAATAATG
>NC_133771.1:115231877-115239817 GCF_003597395.2 Chelonoidis abingdonii
AGATCAGCAAGGTTTTCACCGTTAAGCCAAGCTGGTCGCCTGCCATATTTACTATTCTTCCTACATATCAGGATGGTTTGTTCCTGCAACCTCAGTAAGGATTCTTTAAAATACAGCCAGCTCTCCTGGACTCTTTTTTCCCCCTCATGTTATTCTCCCTGGGGATCCTGCCCATCAGTTCCCTGAGGGAGTCAAAGTCTACTTTTCTAAAGTCCAGGGTCCGTATTCTGCTGCTCTCCTTTCCTCCTTGTGTCAGGATCCTGAACTCGACCATCTCATGGTCACTGCCTCCCAGGTTCCTATCCACTTTTTCTTCCCCTCCTAATTCTTCCCAGTCTGTAAGCAGCAGATCAAGAAGAGCTCTTCTCCTAGCCGGTTCCTCCAGTACTTGTTCCAGGAAATTTTCCCCTACACTTTCCAAAAACTTCCTGGATTGTTTGTGCACTGCTGTATTGCTCTTCCAGTAGATATCGGGGTGATTGAAGTGCCCCATGAGAACCAGGGCCTGTGATCTAGTAACTTCTATTAGTTGCCGGAAGAAAGCCTCGTCCGCCTCATCCCCCTGGTCTGGTGGTCTATAGCAGACTCCCTCCATAACATCACTCTTGTTGCTCACACTTCTAAACTTAATCCAGAGACATTGGCCAGTCTCTACATAAAAGAATAAATGGATACAAATCAGATGTCAAGAATTATAACATTCAAAAACCAGTTGGAGAACACTTCAATCTCCCTGGCCACTCGATTACAGACCTAAAAGTCTCAATATTACAACAAAAAAACTTCAAAAACAGACTCCAATGAGAGACTGCTGAATTGGAATTAGTTTGTAAATTGGACACCATTAAATTAGGTTTGAATAAAGACTGGGAGTGGATTGGCCATTACACAAAGCAAAACTATTTTCCCCATGCTTTTTTCCCTCCCTACAGTTCCTTGCATCTCCTTGTCAATTGCTGGAAATGGGCCATTTTCATTACCACTACAAACAGTTCTTTTTCTCTCCTACTGATAATAGCTCACCTTAACTGATCACTCTCCTTATAGTGTGTATGGTAACAACCATTGTTTCATGTTCTCTGTGTGTATATATATATCTTCCTACTGTATTTTCCACTACATGCATCGGATGAAGTGGGCTGTAGCTCACGAAAGCTTATGCTCAAATAAATTTGTTAGTCTCTAAGGTGCCACGAGTACTCCTGTTCTTTTTGCAGATACAGACTAACACGACTGCTACTCTGAAACCTATCAGGTTTTTCTGCAGTTTCATGCTGGATTCATACTGCTCTCTTATATACAATGTAACTCCCCTACCTTTTCTGCCCTGCCCATACTTCCTGAAAAGTTTATATCCATCCATGACAGTACTCCAGCCATGTGAGTTATCGCACCAAGTCTCTGTTATTCCAATCACATCATAATTTGTTGACTGTGTCAGGACTTTCAGTTCTCCCTGCTTGTTTCCCAGGCTTCTTGCATTTGCGTATAGGCACTTAAGATAACTCGCTGATCATCCTGTTTTCTTGGTCTGAGGCAGGAGTCTCTCCCTCTTGCGCTCTCCTGCTCATGCTTCCTCCTGTGCTTCAGATGGGTTACAGCATGGGATCTGGAGGAGATAAGCACTGTCTTGCCTGGCTGAGTTTAGCCTATTGGCTCTTGCTGAAGTTCAGGAGGTATTGAGAGTAGAGTTGATTGAAAAGCATCTTCAGAAAATGCTGATTCACCAAAATCTAAACTTTTGGCAGACACAGATCTGGTTTTGATGGAAGGTTTCTCAGGCCCAGAATGGAATTGGGGGTAGACAGATTACTGCTGTGTTTGGGTCCCAACATGGTGGACCTGTGGGTTTTTAAGTTTTATAAATCTGAGCAAAGCCCTGGGACTCTCTCTGGCTTTGGTTATCTAGGCAGGTTTTCGTGATGCAGATCCTCCATCTAGCACCTTCTTATCAGAGCTGATGTGAGTCACCTGTGTAGGACCTCTGGCTAGTGGTGGCTCCCCCCACTCCTCAGTTGCTTAAGCACATCCTTTTGTAGAACTCCAACCTTTTAGGCACTGTGGTGTACTGTTCCCCTCTCCAGGGACAGGTGATAGTTGATGCACATAGCATGCAGACTTTGCCAAAGACTCCAAAACCACTTAGGCATGTGGCAGTTCTCCAAAAAGGGCCATATTTTTGGAGTTTAATATACCCACCTTACACAATCATATATCATTTGAAAATGTATTTTATGTACATTTCGATGAGGTATAATGCGGTGTCATAAGCCTGTAGGTGAGGTGAAACAATGGAACCCAAAATGAAAGTCATTTTTTTGCACAGTTCCAGAAACATTGCTGACTATGACTACAGTTTTTGCTGTTTAAGTTCATTTCAACAGCTTCATATGGTGGTTATTGGTGAAAGTTACCAAGCAACAATATATTAAAAGACTTTTATTCATTTTGCATTAGCAGGTATTTTTTTCCCCAAAAATGATGAAGCCGTTTAGCATGTGGCAGAAATGGTGAATATCAACATTTTGCAATATACTAAGATGAAATGTTTTCACACTACATATTCATAATTGTCAACGTATCTCACTAGTGATTATAATAGTTATCTCTGTTTTCAGCTGAAATTTGTTGATCAGATCAGTCTAGTCTTACACTGAAGGTTGTGCATTAATAGCAGTAGATTGTGTGCCTATAATTTGTACTGTATGGTGATAGAGCTAAATGTATGTGAATGCCTAATGTAATGCTTCTCCATTTATAAGGTTTTGTAAATACAGTGTAGCATCTAGTCTACCTGGTAAAAGGTTTTCAGTTGTAATTGCCTAGGCATGCAGTACCAGTACTTTGAAATATTCTAAAAACTAGCTTTTTAATTCAGTGACACTTATGCACAGATCCATATTAGCATTAGAGATGATATATTATGCATATGCAAAAACTGAGAGAGAAGGAAGTGGCCTAACAAGAAGTAGTTAAGTCAAAGTCTGCAAACATGTTCTTGCCTCTGCACTGATGAGGGATTAAGAGCACATTACAGCTCTCACCAACCAGGTCATCAATAATATGGCAAACCCATCTGACCCTGAATCACAGCCAGAGGTACTTATCAACATACCTACTAGACGATGCGTAACATCAGATGTCTCTATTGAAAATAAATGTTGGTGAAGAACAAATGGAGACATTTGTGAGAGGTCCTTTTGATTCTGATGAGACATGTAGCATCTTTAGCCCAATCAAGAAATCTGGCATCAAAACGTTTGTTGACATGGCCAAGATGACTAAATTTAAGTCTGGCAAGGAAGGGACAATCACAGCAACTATCAATCCAGAAAATGTTTTCCACAGAGCCCTGGATTTAGCATAATGCAGAGGTCATCTATAGGACCTGTGCTTGTGTCCCTCTTCCATGCTGATGGAACAATGAAAAGAACAGACAGAGCTGAATTAGGGCATCAGCTGGAAGCTCAAGCTGAAAGAATCTTTTGAGATGAAAGTATGCAACAAAGAAACCACAGTGTACATCAGAGATGCCATGGCTGTCATGTGTACGATGGCTGGAGACAAATTCCACACATTCGATGAATTGGCTGCTGAGTACTTGAGGCAGGTCCTAAAAGGATTTGACAAAGTCAATTCTGTAATCAAAGTTTTTGACAGGAACAACAACAGTAACTTGGTAAAAATTGCAGAAAGACAGTGATGGACAGGATCTAACACTGAATGCAAGAAATACCAGGTGGCTAGTGGATACCCTGTACCTCCATGGAAAAAGTTTCTAACATGACATCCAACAAGCAGTCACTTATAAAATTCTTCTCTGAATATATGGTTCAAAATTCACCTGAGAGTGTAGGAGCACACCCAACACAGACACTCCTTGCTGGAGGCTTTTCCAGTGGTGAAGTAAGAAAGTCCATCACCAGTAGAGGTGTTGAAGAAGCCCAAGGCTTGTACAGTACACAAAGATGTTTCTGCATGCTGTGTGTGCCAATATGGCTTTAGGTCTCTTCATACCAAAAGAACCAAAGTAACTAGTTTCAGAGTAGCAGTCATGTTAGTCTGTATCCACAAAAAGAACAAGAGTACTTGTGGCACTTTAGAGACTTAAATTTATTTCAGCTTAAGCTTTCGAAGAAGCGAGCTGTAGCTCACGAAAGCTCATGCCAAAGTAACTAGGTTGGCCAGTAAAGATGTTTTTCATAGACTCTAGGATTGGAAGGGACCTCAAGAGGTCATCGAGTCCAGTCCCCTGCCCTCATGGCAGGACCAAATACTGTCTAGACCATCCCTGATAGACATTTATCTAACCTACTCTTAAATATCTCGAGAGATGGAGATTCCACAACCTCCCTAGGCAATTTATTCCAGTGTTTAACTACCTTTGATCCTTGTTGTTCGTTACTTTCCAAAAATGAAACACACAGATGACGTGGATTGAAACAGTCATCAATTCCAGCACAAGTGTCACTTCATACCTCTGCATGCAATTTGTGGTGCACTCCTGACTTCTATAACATACTTCCTGCTGTACACACATTAATATGCAGTTACTCTGTGTCATCCCTATTTGGCATGGGGGAAACAAATCTCTGTTTAAAGTTGTCAAAACAAAGGGAGCTTACCATTTCAGAGATCTTCCCAAATCGGGAGATAGTGATGGACAAGCTGCAGTTTCTGCAGCAAGGAAGTTGGGAGAGAAAGTGAGAGAGAAAAGGAAACCCACAGAAACCTGAATTGCTTGTGCCTAAATCCATCAAAAAGGACAAATCACTGGCCAAAATCCCAAGTGAGAACAGTTTTAAAGAGCATATCAAAAGAGCCTTTTGATAAACAAAGATTTGGATGTCTTTGCACATAGGTAAACCAGATATTGGATCACCATTGCAACATGGATGGAAAAAATGCAGATGATGAACTGTATACTTCAAGTGACCAAAGGCATCTGAATTTCTATGATACTGTGTCTGTAGTCAGAACAATCTTCCCTGCACAGAACTGTGTACATGCCAATACACTGAAGACTGTGGTAACCCACGTGTTATTGAGAGAGATCATAATGATGAACAAGATGATAATGATCTTGACTATCAAAGTCACCAGCACTATTGCATTTCAATGACAGCCATAGAAATTTATTGTTAAATTTTTGTTTTGCCCTTTATATTGTTGTTGTGATAGTTCTGAGGATAGGTCCATCAAGGGCTATTAGCCAAGATGTTCAGGCATGCAACCTCATTCTCCAGATGTCCATAAACCTCCAACTGCCAGAAGCTAGGACTAGATGACATGGGATGGATCACTCAAAATTGCCCTGTTCTGTTCATTCCCTTTAAAGCATCTGGTACTGACCACTGTCAGAAGACAGGATATTGTGCTAGATGGGCCATGGGTCTGACCCAGTATGGCCGTTCTTACATGGTCACAAAGAAATACAATTGTATGTCTTGAAATAATATATAGAGTCATTAAACTATCAAAAAAGTACACAATATTTCAAACTGGTGATTTTAATATGCTGATGTTGTCAGTTTATCCCTGTTTCTATGGTAACAGCATCACTTGATAGCTCCATGTCATACTTTACCTTAAAATAGACATAATAAACGTTCAAATGATGTGTGATGTGCATGTGTGCAGAGAGGATACATTAAGTTGATCACATCCCTGTTGTCTACTACTCACCTAATTTGCTCTTTACTGTGGACAGAACAAGAAATATACAGATCAAGACAAAACAATAAAACACATATGAATTTCCCTGCTTCATTTTTTTTTTTTTACTACTCTTGAGCATTCTTTTGGCTTAGGTCATAGTCCTGTAAGAAGTCCATGATGCCCCACACATATACACATGGATTCTCTTCTGACTCATATAGTATATCTCCTCTACAACCGGCTTCTTTCTTCCTCAGGGGATCCTGCAGTTAAAAAGGACTCATCTGCCACAAAAGTATGGTCCTCTGTTGCTCTCTCTCCTTCCAAGGCTTCCTTTTGTCTCTGTGAATCCTTCTCCATTTAAAATTCTACCACTAATGCCGTGGTTTTTTTCTGCTTCTGGAGAAATTCCTTCCCTCTGAACCCCAGCCCTCTGTGAAGAGATGTTTGAAAAAACTGATTTTATGTAGGATGCAGTCACTCCTTTGTTCTCCCCAGACAATATCTATTCATGTGTTGCTAGTTTTCAATGACCAACCTATTCATAGGTAGACATAGGCAACACTCTCCTGTCTGTTGGCACAAGAAGCATGAGGCAACACATAGTATAATTGTAAGGATGCATATAGTCCATAAAATCAAACTGGAATTCATAAGTTGTCTATAGATTGTGTGTGCGAGAGAGCACTTTTCCCCAAGATAGCCCAGTGGTTAGGGGACTTATTTAGGATTTGGGAATCCTGGGTTCAACTTCCCGATCCAAATCCCAGGTAAGTGGCTCTAACCATTGGCTGTTTGGTGTGAGTCTGTATCCTTCTGGTTTTGAACAATAATTCCTTCCGGGATCTCAGAAGCCTTCCCAACTAAAATTTCATCAGAACTAACAGAGGCATTTTAAGAAGGGGGATCTACCTGATTCAAAGCAGGTGCTTGAACCTGGTTCTCTCCATATCCTAGGTGAGTACCTTAACCCTAGGCTGCTGGCTGTTTTGCTGTGGGCTCTATTGCATCAGAACAGAACCAAATGTCAAAACTTGATTTTTTTTGTCAAACAGAATTCTTGTTTTCCAGCCAGACCTAGTTGGGAGCACTTCACTGCACAACCTTCATTTCGATGTGTGTCCTTTGTAGCTGGTGAAAGCCAGCAGAGAAGAATTGGTCCATTGCTGATGAAGACTGTCAGAGCTTTTTGTAGGCTGCCAACTTGCCTCCCTTTCTTAAAGAAGATGTTGTGAGGCCTTATCTCAGGAAATCATCAGTTGACACTGACAATATGGCTAGCCACCATCTAATAGCCAATCTCCCTTTTTTGGTTAGGATTATAGAGAAGGTTATGGTGAGACAGCTCACAGAGTACAGCTCCTAGATGGCTCACATGTCCTTCACCCTTGTCGCAATATAGGGCTGGGTACAGAACAGACTGCACTCCTCCTGGCACTGGAAGAAGATTGGGTGCCCATGCTAATACAGATAGAACTATCAGCTTCCTTGATACCATTGATTATGGCATCTTTATTGACTCACAAGTGGATGGGATTAATCTTGGGTGACTCTGTGGCCTCCCTGCTGAGCATTCCCAAGGGTGATGTTAGTTTGTTGATTATCATCCCCAAGGATACTAACATGTAGGATCCTACATGGTTCCATCTTGTTCCTGCTCTGTTCAGAGTACACCTGGGGCAATTGGGAGGCTGAGTGAGGAGGCATTAGTTACAGAATTTTCACTATGCCAATGACACCCCCCTCTGGATATTTGTCTCCTCCAACCCAAGAGTTGCCTGGTTGAGACTGAGACACGGTTGACAGCTATTGTCTAACGTTTAATCCAGATAAGACCAAGATAATATGGACAAGTTGGAAAGAACAACTGGAAGATATAGCTAAGATTGCACCTGCTTCTTATATTGAGGATGTGCGTGACCTTTTAATTTTAGAGTCTGGGGATATTATGGAATTCCAGCTGGTATTAGATAATTTTATAGCAGCGGTTTCTAGGAAGGCCATCTCTGGCCTGGTCTACACTACGCATTTAAATAGATTTAAAGAGCGTCAAATCAATTTAACGCTGTACCCGTCCACACTACAACGCTCTTTATATCGATATAAAGGGCTCTTTAAATCAATTTCTGTACTCCACCCCGACGAGAGGAGTAGCGCTAAATTCGATATTAACATATCGGATTACGGTTAGTGTGGACAGAAATTGACGTTATTGGCCTCCGGGCGGTATCCCACAGTGCACCACTGACCGCTCTGGACAGCAATCTGAACTCGGATGCAGC
>NC_133771.1:115241543-115274498 GCF_003597395.2 Chelonoidis abingdonii
GTTAGCCTCGGACCATGGACGCACAACGCCGAATTACTGTGCCTAGTGTGGCCGCATGAAATCGAATTTATAATATCAGTTTTATAAAACCGATTTTAGCTAATTCGATATTATCCTGTAGCGTAGACGTGGGCTTTGTCTGACTGTGAGATTATGCCTTTTTCTTTTGGATATGGATCTCACCTCAAGATGAGATCATGGCAATGTGATCTACATCATTTAAAATCAACTCAGAGACTAAAGCACGTGCAGAATGCAGGGGCTTGCTTAGTAAGTGGTATATCTCAGTGTGAGCACACCAGTACATCATGAACTTCATTGGCTGCCTATTGATTTCTGGATTATGTTTAATTATATTTAAAGGTTTTTGACCTATAATCCCCAACTGGCTAGGGACCTGCCTACATGAGAAACGGCCTGGAATCCACCCAGTGTAAAAGAGAGGGACTTGCTGGCAGGGCCCTTAGCTATGGTGCCTACTAAACTTGTTCCCCGCAACCTACTAACTTGTCTCCTCCCCCAACACCACAACACACTCCCTTTCGCTCAAAATAGACCATGAAGGCATGCTGCGAGATCCATCTCTTTACCCAGTTATTTGGGATGGAGAGGTTTCAGAAGGGGTTGTTCAATAGGTTTGATTTTGGGTTTGGATTTTATCTCTGCTTGGTTAGTTTCTAGTTTTGTATTGAGACATAGCTGCTGACTCAATGTTCTTATGCGATGATTTTAAATATACGATAAAATCTCCAGGATAGGCACTATTTCTATGCATTGTAAATCACAGTACATAAACATTTAGTTTCACAGATAAGATTTACGCCAAAATCTGGACTATGACTGATTTGAAGGCCAACAACCATCAAGGAATGTAGTGTGGCCAGGAATCCACAGCAAACAATGGAACAGCCTCTCCTGCTGTTTTCCAGCTTTATTTATTTGTAGTTGAAGCCTCTTCTCCCTCTCTCCCACCTTCTGCTAGGCAATGTGTTGCTGTTTTTAATATTTCAATAGTTTGTCTAAAATGACTGTTTTTATTTTTTTCTTAACATATTGTATTAGTTCCTCACCAGTTACAAAAGCCTCTCACAGTCCCTGTTTTCTTCAGCCAAATACACAAAGGAATGGTAGCAAATGTAAATCACCAGCAGCAAATATTGTCACTGTTGTGTATGTATAAACACTGAGGGCAGATTGTGATACCCTTGCTCGTGCCGATTAGTAACTTGCTCCAAGGAAAGTCCCATTGGCGTCAATGAGATTGCTTAGGGATGTAGGCTATGTCTATGATGCAGCGGGGTGGATGTACACATGCCAGCTCTGCTGGATGTAGTATGCTAAAAATAGCAGTGTGGGCACAGTGGCTCAGGTTAGCAGCCCAAGTAGAGCCCTGCCCAAGGTCCTATGTACGTACTCAGGTGGCTGGCTCATAAATGAGAGATTTTGTGGGTGGCCGTCATGAAGCAGAGCATGCAGCAAGAGTTTAGATTTCCAGAAACAATGACAAAGTGCCTAATAAGATCAATATGCAAATACAAATTTTTTACAACTCATAACTTGGTCAAAATTGGGTTGAATTTCATAGATACAGCAAAAGATGTCTCAGGACTATTCCCCTTTTTGTTTTTTAAGTTCCTACACCAAACCATTAATATGCTACAGTTTGGGTTATTTTTTTAAGATAGAAACCTTTTTTTAAATAGCCAAAACTGCCTATTTTGCATTATCGTTCTTGAAAACTGCTGACCCAGTTTTGATCAAACTTAAAATTCTGATCAAACTGGAAAAAAAAAAAAAACCAGCCTGACACATCCAGGCATGGAAAATTTCAGTCTGAATGGTTACAGTTATAATCAGTTGAAAGAGGAGGGTATAAGGGACAGTGTTGTTCAGTCTTAATACTGTATATACTATCATAGAAATGGTTATTTCCTTAAACTCCAATCCAGTGCACTATAACATTGTTCCAACCTTGATATGCCTAGTGTTTTCTGTGGCCCTAGACTATAATTTAGTCAGCAGCCTCTGAGTTATCTTTAAAGGGTGTCTATCTAGATTAGTGCTTTGTGTAGATTTTTATTGCTTTGCCAGTTCAGTAGAGATCCTTGCATCTTATATGAAATGGTAGGTTGGCTGCTTTGCAATTTGGAAAATCAATGCATTTGGGTGAGTTTCTTATATACTGTAGTTAGTAATTGCAAACACAGTAAGGCAACTCTTTATTTCAGCAGTTACAGCCACTGGAAAATACTTAGTCTGAAGGCAAGTACAAATAGAATTAAGATCCTTAAGTCTCATGTCTGCTACCTTATGATTTAGGGCCATAAACTGTGCTTAGTCTTCATGCACACCCTATTAATGCTCAACAGAGAAGGCAAGGTCACTGTGACTTGGGTTATTTGAGGAGAGTGATGTAAAAAGATCTTCGAAACAGGATAAGAACACAAAGGACACAAGGTAAAAATCACAGCTGAAAGAGTTAAAGAACAAATTGTTTAAAAAAATAAGAAGAATTAGCAAGTTTTTTGTGCCTGATCCCGCCATTAAGTTATTTATATTATGGTGGCACCTCAGAGATCTGGTCATACAGCAGGATCCCCTTGTTCTAGGAACTGTATGAACAGAGCAAAAACACAATCCTTGCTCCAAAGAGCTTACCATCTAAGTATAAGACAAGAGACAGGGGAGTACCAGGAAACAATGAGATAATATTGGTTATCATGACTGGCTGTGGTCTCAGCAATAACATTAATGGCCAGGTGCTGGCCCCCGTTATGTCCACTTTATGCTGCCTCACATTCTTTTACGTCGTACGTAGATCTTTTGTTCCTAAGTCCCACAGTTTTAAATAGGTGGATAGTTTGCTTTGTTTTCTAATTTGACTCATTCCCAGGTACCACGTTATCTGCAGCACTGTCTCTTGTCATTCTAAAATTCTGCATTCAGTGTTTTATTTTATCCATTTCTGTGGCTGCAATATTTGCTAGAAAAGCATCTCGCGTTTTCACAAGGATAATTGAAGGTTTACGTGCCAAGTATCTGCCCTTGAACAGTGGCGCATTTGCTTGCATTGGTAGGTAATCACCAAATTTAAACCATTAATGGTTTTATTTGAACACATTGTCTGTGGTAGGTAATGGCCTTTACCCTTTTCTATCATATGTATGATATGAATTTCAAAGAGGGAAATTCAGCAAGCTTGGTCGGGCAATTCAATCCTTGTCAGTGTATTGATTTAAAAGCATTCTTAAAACCCCCATGAGACAGAGAACTACATATTTCCAAAGGGGCCATTACAATTAAAGAGAAAAACAGAAGGAAACACACACTAACACAGTCTGAATCTTAATAATTCAATTACATTCTGTACTGGTCATATGGCAGGATTATTCGTTATATTTGAGCAACGTATTTGCATCCAATATTGTCTTCTGTAGCTTTGAATTTGCATTTGCTTTGATAGAATTGGATGTAGTTCTATCTAGTGCATTTGGAGAGGGGAACAGAGAAGGGCAGTAGTTATAACCAGAGATGTATTTCTCTTCTCACACATTTAGTATTCAGTAATCAATTAAATCACCAGAGGTCAAGTATGTCCGGGATCTGGACCAGCGCCCAAAACTCTGACTGGGCATGTGTAAAATAAATAAAAAGAATAGTCCTTAGGCACCATTTAATATCCAAAGGGCTTCCCCTTCCCTTGCCCTGTGTATGGCAAAGGAAAATTGCCACATTCATACAGGGAAAGTGGACAATAGAATTAAATCATGTACAGTTTCTCGGTTCATTTAATTCAATTCTAATTCCTCTGTCTACACTACTACACCAGCTGAGTTAAGTCCTGGAGTGACCCACATGGTTAAAGAAGCAGTCAAGAAAAAAATTACTTAAAAAAGCTTCCTCTCTCTTTCTCTAATGGGAGATATGTGGCAGGATTGCATGAACTGGTGGCTGAATTCAGCATTGTGCTGTGGACATTTTATGCTAGCAGAGCCAATGTTCTGTGGCCACAAAGCTGCTGAAAGTCCCCCTTGGGAATTCCTCTAATGTGGGGGGAGTGCCAGCAGGTGCATAGCCAACAATATGCCAAGCCACATTTCTTTGTACCTCTCATCTTGTAATAAGGGAAATCTATCAGTGATAAGTAAGGCTGTGTGTCTGTCAGGGAGGTCACAGAAGTAATGGATTCTGAGACTTTCCGTGACCTCTGTGACTTTCAACATCAGCCGGTGTGGCTGGCTCCAGGGCTGCCCGAGCTGGGAGACAGGGAGTTGGGGTGCAGGGTGGCACTTACTTTGGAGTGGGGGAGGGTCCCTGGAAGCAGCCAGCATGTCCCTGCATCTCCTAGGCGGAGGGGCCAGGGGGCTCTGCTGCGGTACCTGGCCAATGGGAGCTGCGGAGCCAGAGCTCGTGGTGGGGGCAGGACATGGAACCCCACTAACCTTCCCTCCCCTCGGAGCTGCAGAAACCTGCTGGCCACTTCCAGGAAGCTGCACAGAGCCAAGTAGAGAACCTGCCAGACCCGCCAACCCTCCCCCTGAGCACGAGTGCGGGTCCTGGGCCACACACCACTGCCCTTCTCCCAGCACCAGCGGGGGTCCCAGGCCATGCACTGCCGCCTGCCTCCCCCAGCACCAGCATGGGTCCTGGGACACACACTACCACACGCTTCCCCCCACTCCCCAGCACCAACCGGGGTACTGGGCCACCAGTACGCACAGCACCACTAGACCACCACCCCCAGACCACCCGTGGCTCTCCCATCCCAAATTTTAGTCGAGAGTATATAATTCAATTAATGGACAGGTCATGGGCCATGATGTGTTCATAACTTTTATTAAAAATACCCATGACTAAAACGTAGCCTTAGCGATAAACAACGTATTAAGGATCCTGGGTGTCAAAGAGTGGTCCACAGAACTGTTAGGAGCTAGTAAGTGCCAACCTGCCACCTAGTGAGCTTCTAACAGTTGCTAGGGCAGCAGCTGGACCCCAATGGAGGACTCTAGTCCTGGAACCTGTTTGGCAGAATCCTGGGGGTCCTGATTGGTCCACAGCTTCTATATAAGTGCAGCACAGGAACAGTAAATTGTGCATGCAACTAGGATCTACTCTGCTCTGGACCATGTGCCGTCTGCTCCTGCTTCCCTGATTTGATTTCTGGCATCCCAGCCCAGCTTGACCCTGGCGTCCAACTTGAGGTTCTGATTTGTGGTCTGTCTCCTGCCTCTGACTTCTTGGTATCCTGACCCATCTGACTCTGGTTACTGATTTGTGGTTCTGCTCTCCAGTTTGTCTTCTGTTTCTGGTCTCCTAGTATCCTGTCCTGGCAGACTTTTGATCTCTGTGCTGTGGTCAGAGGACCTGCCCATGACCCAGCCTGACAGTTTGCATGGACCACTTAGGCCACAGTGGTGGGCCTGGTGCCAGCAAAATGGACCCAGCTAACCCTTTGGGAGCACCTGGCATGCTTGAGGGGACCACCTGCCTTCAGGCAGACTGCCAAGCCCTGCAGGCCTGGGTCATTCGACTGATCTCAGAGAACCAGCTATTGCAGGGGCAAGTCACCAAGTTCCATGCAGAAAATGCCACACTCCAGACACAGCTCGTGCTGCTCTATTCCCTGATACCTCTGACAGAACAGTTTGATGGCAATCCCTAGCAAATCCTGGGTTTTATAAACCAGCGCCACCACCTCTTTAGGATGCATCCTCAGACTTATACCACCAGTCGTGCAAAGGAGAGCCTGGTCATCAGTCTGCTGTCCAGGGACACATTAGACTGGGTCTTGCCCTTCTTGAAGTGTGACAGTCCAGTACTTTTGAACTGGGAGGTCTTCCTGCAAGCCATGTCTGTACTATTCGGTGACCTGCACTGAACTTGGATGGCAGCAGCTGCCCTAAGAAAGCTCCAAAAGGGGCAGGGCACCGTAGCCTCCTATGCTGCAGAGTTCCACCACCTCATGGCTGATGCAAACTGGAATGAGGCAACAGTACCAAACTGATGTCCCAGTTCCAGTGGGGCCTGCAAGAAGAGGTCAAGGATGAATGAGCCCAGGTAGAGATGCATGTGAGTCTGTATGCCCTTGTGGATCTCAGGAATGAAGGGAAAACAAAACAGGGGACTTGCAACACTCCACCCAGGTATTGTGACCTTTTCACCACCACCACCTCCCCATAACCACTGGAGGTCGATATGGGTGATTGATGGCTTGCCCCCAGAGAAAAGGAATGCCAATGCCAGCACCATATCTGCTTCTACTGTGGTAAATTAGATCACTTAATCTTTGCCTGCCCCATACAAATTCCAAGAAGTCAGGGAAGAGAGCTCCCCCCGCTTTGGTCCTGACTGAAACACACCCAGAATCCTGCCCGAGAACTCCCCAGTTGCAGGTGCCAGTACGATTGCACATACCTCAGACACCCCTGCAGAGTCCCAGCCTATGGGCTCTCATTGACTCAGTGCAGCTGATTGCTTCATAGATGCAGCAGCAGCAGCCCAGATCTTGCAGATTCCCTTGCAAGGAAGGCTCCTCCTGATCTTGTAGAGACTACTGACAGTTCTCCTTTATCTTCTGGTCCAGTAACAGATGAAACAACTCCCTTGGAGGCTGTGATTCAGGGACACAGAGAAGTGTGACAGTCTGGTGTTATCCATTCTCCAAACTTTCCCTGATCTGCAGTATCTCCTGGCTGGCCCTCCACAACCTGCTTGTTTGGTGGCAAGCACAGGAAACCTTTTCCATCCAAGTTTTGTCAGCAGCACTGCTAGATATCAGTAGATCCTGTCCTGGCATCGAAACCTTGAGAGATATAAGTGAGAATGACTATCCAGGCAGAACCTTCCATTGCACCTACAGCTGAGCTCCCCTGGAAATACAAAAACTACACTGATTTTTTTGAAAAGAAGAATGTGAAAACCTTGTCTCTACACCGGGACTATAACTGCTCAGTAGAGCTGCAGTCAGGAGCCAAAATACCATTTGGATGAATTTATGCCATATCAGAACCTGAGCTAACAGCACTCCTAGAATACCTCCAGGTGAATCTGGTCTGAGGGTTTTTCCACAACTCGACCTCATCAGCTGGCGCACCAGACCTGCTTGTCAAAAAGAAAGAGAGCAGTTTCTGACTCTGTGTGTTCTATGGCTCACTGAATCAGATAACTATCAAGAATTGTTACCTGCTACCCCTGATTCCTAACCTGCTGGACCACATGGGAACTGCCCCCATCTTCACTGAGTTGGACCTATAGGGGGGTGGGGGTGTACAACCTTGTGTGAATGAAAGGAGATGAGTGGAAAACTGCCTTCCAGACCCAGTATGGCCATTACCAGATATTTGTAATGCCTTTTGGGTTGACCAACACTCTGACCACTCCAGACTTCAAGCCATCTAAGGTTATCTGTCTGACTCCCCACACAGTGCATGACCTACAATGCTTCCTGGGGTTTGCCAACTTTTATCAACAATTTATCCTGAATTTTTCTAGACAAATCGAGCCCCTCACAACTGTTCTTAAGGAAAAACACCCAATTCCATTGGTCTCCTGAGGCCCAACATGCATTCAGTCAACTGAAACTGGCCTTTATTACAGCACCCATATTAGCTCACACCAATGTCACATAAGCCTTCATCGTAGAAGCTGATGCCTCCAGCATGGCAATCGGGGTTCTCCTTTCCAGTGAGTTGGTCCCAAATAAATGTTAAGCCTATGTGCTTATTACTCCAGGAAGCTCACCCCTGCACAAATTGGACAAGACCTTTACTTTGTGGAGTCAAAGCCAAGTGAGGTATCCTACTGCAATTATAAAAGGAAAAGTTCCTCCCCCTGACTCCTAAAATTGGCCTTTTTGGCTAGATAGGACAAGAAGTCTATAGATTATCTGTGCGTCAGCCATTGAGGCTTGTTTCAGTTGGACTGGACCCTTTAATTGAAAGAGCTGTCGTATAAGACCAAAAGGTCTTTTTATTTGTAAGTTATTCCCTTATTTGGAAGTTCCCAGACCTGAGCATTCTTACCACTTTCAGCTTCCTCCACTGATATTCACAACTCCACTCTCCCACATGATTTTGACGGGAAATAAAGTGAAATAATCAGAGTCTTACAGATGCAGTCTGGCACTTGCACAAGGAGATACGGAAACATTCTTTCTTTACATCATGCTCTCTCTTTGTTGCTCTTGCCATGTTGAATCACAACATTTAATCTTACCTATAGGCTTCCCTATGGCATTAGACAGCAGTGCCTCACAGTGATGCATAGATGTACAATTACATGGATGAGAAGTCTCACAATTAATTAAAATACTGCTTATTTATTGAGCCGGGTGAAGCAGATAGGAAGCCTATCATCATTTTGGCATAAAACGCAAGTTATAATTTAAATTCTTGCTTGACTGGATAGCTTATTCTGTTTCTTTGTATTTCTCTATTTGTTTGTATTTATTATGTATCGCATTTTAACTCCACAATAGAAAAATGCAGTCATAACAACCCAATTAAGTATTTTAATTTGGTATGAAAAAATATACCAATTCAGTAGTGACTTACATAGACAATTGTTTTTATCTTTACTAGGTGCTCAAGTGCAACAGTGATGAGCAGACTAGGTCTGTCTAGTACTAAGAATCTCATGCTATTGCATTTAAAATACAATCATCTTTGGCGCAGTAATCAGTCTGTAAATCTCATAAATCAGGACTTTTTTGGTGAAGCTACTAGTGTAATCGTAATTTTGGGAGGGTCAGAAATACCATGAAAACACCCCCTGCTTTCCTGTAATGCAAAAAAATGTAAACAGAATCAAGAGTTGAAATACAAGGGTTTATGAAAACTTACTTTTAAGATTTTTAAATTTTGAGACTCCTTCTATCTCCTTCCTCATCCCTGAAGGTAGCGTGTTTCATCCCTGTGCTTTAGTTATTCACATATTCCCAGAAAAAAACAAGTATAACTGTGACACATTTCATGAACGCAAGGTATTTCATGCACTAGTACTTGCTAGAATAAGCCACACATAGGGGACTCCTCAGATGTGTAATCAGTAGGGATCTCTCAGCCTATGTGTGATTTCATACATCTTTCAGCTAACTTAGAGATATAAACATAAGCCTAACACTGAGGATACCATCTGAATTTGTGACAGTCTCCAGAAGATAGTGGGTCTATAAAACAATGAATGCAGTACACTCCTCCATATGCTATATAGTGTTATTTTTTAACCTGTGACAGATGTAGTCTGAAGAATGTTCTTATTTTAAGTTGTCCTAGTATAATTCAATGCAAGTTACTAACATACTTACCCTTCATGTTATTTAACTCTGTCAGAACATGATGTATGAGACAACACAGATGGCAAGATCTTATAAAAATACATGGTGACTGAAGCATTTTTTGTGGTGTGGTATGTCTCTGAGTGAAGTGAAAGGCTTATGCACAGAGACATGTCACAGGTTTAAAGCCAGCTTGTGGTAGGACTTTCTCTTTCCTGAGAAGCATGCCACATGTCACAAAATCCTGCAAGCTTAAATGTTTTACTACAAGTGAATAACTGGGATGAGCCTTTTGAAAATTTGTGATGAAACAAACACAAGATGAGCAATTATGGCTACATATATGATAGGCCATAATATTTCCAGGTCGAACTTATGCTGTTGTCCAAATTTCTGGCAAAGATTTTATGCTGGTCACATAAGGTCAGTCTGAATCCTGTGATGCTCTGACAGCTGAATGAGGCACATGGTAAACAGAAAATGCATGTGAAAAGACCCACACGTGGGTAGATTTGTAAGTTGATCAGTGCTGCATTTTGAAGAAGTAAAGCTGTAACAAACATGCCTGTTGTCACAATCACACAGATCTGCTAAAGCAAACATTGCTATTCAGTACCAGTAGGTGATGTCCTTATGGGCTCTGGCTACACTAGGGAAACTTTCTAAAAGTTTCTCACCATTATTAACCTGGGTTCAGCTCCATTGATATTAGTGTTACTCTCCCAGACCTTGAGCTGTGTTAAACACTGGAGTTTTATTACATTTAATATCTAAAGAACCCAGACATAGCTTGCACGAGCCCTATTGGGTCTCTCCAGAGAACACAAAACTCTCCTGAGACCACACACTGCTTGCCAGCTGTGTCCCCTTTCATCTTTTCCACAGAGCTTCAGTGCTTAGAGGGACAGGGAACAGTAAAATTACCCTAGCAGTCCAGCCAGTTCTCAAGCAAAAGACTCACTTTCACATTAAAATACACTAAGATGCCTACATAGTCATTTGAATGCAACACTCCCCCCTTGTAAATTTAATGTCATCCTGACATTTCTATCAGCAAAATATACCACCGGTCCATTTCAGTTAGCCTATAAGATCCATGGTAGAACCATGTAACTCAGACACTGGGCATATGGCAAGCTATTTAAACAATATAATAAATATTAACTATAAAATATTTGGCTGGACCAATATCCATACCGGAAGGCAGTATTCTTTCATTCATTTTCTGATATTACCTCAGTCTTGGATAAAATACAGGATAAGATACAGAAATAAGCACTTGGTATGGCATGTGACATATATGAGGCTAATTCCCTGGTGCATTCACCAATCCAACAGTAGGATTTAGTCAATAATAATAGGTATTCCTAGATGTTTATATGACCTAAATGTCAGTGGATTGTTCTGATGATTTGTCCTCTTGTGCACTACTGACTTCAGGTTCCATGGTATTGTTTTTACATTCATGTCTGACAGTAGCAGGTGCAAATGTCTCATCAGTCTGATCAGCAGTCTCCAAGTTTACAGGATCAATAACATTCTCACTTCCCAAGTGTGGATAAAAAGTTTCTGTTTCTGGATTCAGAATCTCTGGTACCATCACATAAAGTAGTTGATCTTCACTCTCACTATCAGAATCACTGGAGTCTACATTCCCGTCCTCGTTTTGATCTCCTATAGGGCTGTCAAATGATTTTTTAAAAATCGCAATTAATCGTGAGATTTAAAAATATAGTAACAATTAAGTGCAGTTGTAATCGTACTGTTAATAATAGATTACCGATTTAAATTTATTATACATATTTTTGGATGTTTTTCTACATTTTCAAATATATTGATTTCAGTTACTACACATAATACAAAGTGTACAGTGCTCACTTTATATTTTTTATTACAAATATTTGTGCTGTAAAAGATAAACAAAAATTGTATTTTTCATTTCACTTCATACCAGTACTATAGTACAGTCTCTTTATCATGAAAGTGCAATTTACAAACATAGTATTATTGTGGGGTATTTTTACATAACTGCACTCAGAAACAAAACAATGTAAAACTTCAGAACCTACAAGAAAGCATGAAGGGGCATATGAATGTTCAGTGTAAATGGCATGTGAATACTTGCAACACTGGCTAAAACACTGCCATGCGAATGCCTATTCTCACTTTAAAGTGAAGGGGTAAATAAGAAGAGGGCAGCATTATCTCCTGCCAATGTAAACAACCTTGTTTGTCTTAGTGATTTGCAGAACAAGAAATAGAACCGAGTGGACTTGTAAGCACTAAAGTTTTACATTGTTTTCGTTTTTGAGTGTAGTTATGTAAAAAACAAAACAAAAAAATTACACTTTCACAATAAAGAGACTGCACTACAGTACTTGTATGAGGTGAACTGAAAAATACAATGTCTTTTGTTTATCTTTTACAGCACAAATATTTGTAAAAAAGAATATAAAGTGAGCACTGTACACTTTGTATTCTGTCTTGTAATGGAAATCAATATATTTGAAAATGCAGAAAAACATAGGAGATTTTTAAGAACATTTTGATGCCATTTCATGAGCTTCTTTCATCTGCTGTTTCCATTTCTCAGTGTAATCTTTATTGTCTCCAGGTGCAGATTTAGAGTTTATAGATAAACAAGTGGGTAAACATGGTGATATACCACACAGTAAATAAAAGTGTGAGCAGCCATGGCCTCATTTCACATACAGGTATAGGCATAGATTACCTTACTAAGGGAGTCCTTCCAGTTTGATTTTTGTTCTTGTGGCAATCTAACAGAATTCTGTTCAATCTTTCTACTTGCCCATTGCTGTGTGAGTGGTACAGGGTTGTGTAAGATGTTTAATTTTGCAGTAGTGTTGTACCAATCTGAAAAAAAAATCATATTCTTCACCTTGGTTATGATGAATCATTTTGGGGAAACTACATTTCAAAACAAAGTAAATGAAGATCTCATTGCCTGACATGCTGATGGTAGAATGAGGTCGAACAAACTTAGTGAAGTGATCCACTCTGACTAAAATGTATTTATACCCTCCTTTGCTTCTTTCTAGATGCAAGAAGTTTATTGACACAGCACAAATGGTTCTGTTGTAACTATGTTAGTTAGTGGAGTTCTAGTAGGCTGGTGAGGTTTCTTTTGCTCAATTCATGTAGAGATGCTAGTGACATAAAGAGGAACACTGAACATTATCTGCAGCTAATAAAACCACTCTCTCATGAGACTGGTTATTCTCTCTGGTCCTTTAGGACCCATCTCTTCATATAGTTCTTGATATACCTGTCTTTTGTATTTTTCACATAATACCAGTTGATTTCTTGACTTGGTTTGCCAATAAATTACTCCATTTTTCTCCAGATACAATTGGTATGTTTCACACATCAGAGCGGAGATCCTTACACATCCTCCTGTGTTTTCATCATTTATAAGGTTTGCATTCCAAAGGCCTGTACAACAGCATTCATATAATCTTTGCTTGTCTCTTCTATGCTTTCTGTGATAGCTTTCCATATCAATGGGCATTCTGACTATGGCATCTGCCTCCACATTAGACTTCCCTGAAGAATATTTCACATTGAAGTTAAATTCAGCTAATTCTGCAACCTACCAGTGTGTTGTGACAGTCACCTTTCCAAAGATAAACACACAGGTTATTGGGGTTTTATCACTGTAAATTATGAAGGATTGTACATAGTCACCAAATTTGTCAGTGAAAGCCCATTTTAAAGCTAGAAATTCCAGCTTTTCTGAAATGGTATTTCAAGCATCTTTAATTTTTTAATATACTGTTTCTGACTTCTTTACTTTGTTTGTTCTCCTTTTGCTGGGGCACTGAGGTATAAAATCTGATCTTTTTAAACTCTGGCACTGTAGACACTCTGATTTTTCAACTCTTCCTGCTCTTCACTGTTTAAGTAGTTTGTTATATATATTTGACTAAAGCACAGTAGTGTTTTTGCTGCAATTTTACTGCAGTCTGTCCCAGAAGTGCCCAGAGAGTCTGTCTTCCCTTAAATGTTCATACTTTAGCTAGTATAAGAGTTTTCCTACCTCCTTTCTACCAACCGTAGTGCTTGCAAACACTTAAATCTTCTCTGATAATACTCTTCAAAGCCTTTGGAGGTTAGGTAAGGACCATACTTAGCTGTGCCCTGGGTAACTCGCTTCTATTCTCTATTGTCCTTCCTCTGTTTTCTTTTTGAAAAATCATTTTTGTTTGTCTTGCCTTCTGCACCTTGTCCTGGAACTGCCCATGGCAGCTCATTTATCTCAGAGAGGGCAGATCATTGCAATTCAAGATGGTAAAAATCTTACATTGGTGAGCAGTTTCTCCCGTGAGTGCTGCCACTTATATCTGTGGGACTGTTTGCATGAGTAACTGCTCACTGGTGTAAGAGGTTTCTAGCCTGTTTTTAGCACTTTAACTATTCTGAGTAAGGTTGCAGACTCATGCATTCCATTGCATTTCTTCTCATTCTTTAGTTTTCTTCATTACGGCTTTAATTGGGTAAATCCATGAGACAATCAGTTCTCCCTTTTCCTTTTTGAACCTTTTTGTTTCTAAAAAGAATAAAACTATGTGTGGACTAGTTGCAAACTAAATTCTCAGCTCATTCCATTTTTATGCATAAAGGCATACATGACTGATGCAAAGGAGGAGCATAACAAAACAGTTGAGATTCAGTCCTGCAGCCCTTATGCAATAGGAGCAGGACCAAGGTTTCCACCTTTTTGTACATACGCCTTTTGATCTAGCATTGGCGACCGCATGTGAGGCCTGAATCTCTTGTGTGGGAAACATAAAGCCTATGAGCATATTGCCATAAAATTCAGTATGCCTCGCAGCCTCTAAGAAAACACCCAGGGATTAGGCTGAGAAGGGATGGTGGGATCAATGTACAAAAAAAGCACCTCCCTCTCTAACAAATACTATTTATCATTCCCTCACGTTCACTAGCACCCAACTGACCTCCAGATGTTCAAAGGAAGAAATTGAACAGTGGGAAATTCTGCCACTCTTGCTATTTTACCCTTTGAGAGTGGAGGGAATAATAGGTCTCAACACTGAAATATGAAGTGATGATTTAAGTCATGTTGTTATGACACAAAGGGGATATTTTCCCCTATACATATGAAATTGGTTATTTGTGTTTTTTAAAAAAAAGCTTTTGAATGATTCAGGACCACTGAGTTGTAAGCAAAGCTTACCCAAATACCAGCTTGATATTCTCATTGTTACCCCAACACTCTATCCTCTTTTTGTTTACAGCACTCACTTGTTTCAAGAGAGATTTTAAGCAATTTGGGGCAAAGACTGTGCTTACCTGTGTGCTTTTGATCAGAGTGAACCTAGAACTCATTCAAATAGCTTCAATGACGACTAGCACAGTGGGTCCCCGCACCTGACTGCGCCTTTGGATTAAACCTGGGCAAAATTTTTCAGATGAAATTTATTTACACACATACAAAAAATGCAGATTTGGTGACCCAAAAATGTTTTGCAAATTCATATCAGTTGCTAAATTGTTCATGTTGAGGAGAGGGGGTGAGAAATGTCAAATTATTCAGTTTTGTTTTAGAGTTTTCAAAACTCAACATTTTTTTAGTTTGAAATGTCTTTTTGTTTCAAAACTTTCCTCAATTTAAATATATATATATATGTTTAAAAAATGCTGAAAAATGAAACAAAACATTTTCAGTGGGACAGGGAGGCATTGGACTAAACATTGTTTGACCCAAAATTATTTTTATGGATTTTTTTCCACTATTGAGCTTTCCAAAAATCCCCAAATAATTTGTTTGACCTGAAACACTTTTGCTGCTGCTGTATTGTTTTGTTTTGCTTTTTAAATTGCCAGCAGATTGAAAAATCCATAATTTGCACATTCTTCTTTGGATGCTACTGCAGTATAGATGAGAAATAATAACAATGCCCTGCACATTAGTAGTCTTGGGTGCATGACAGATACATTCAGGTCAAGGTCTGTTGGATTAGTGGAGACAGTAATTCCTGAGTTGTGGGTAACTATATCAAGATTCACAGCTATACAGAAATAAAACATCACTGATAGCAATTTACACTTTCCTGCAATCTTGACACAGCTGTTTGACTAATTTACACTTAAGGAAAAATATAGTGAGAAAAGCAACTCTTCTGTCCGACCCATTCTTTGCAGCATATTTCAACAGACCTGTTACTTTTCCTGAATTTTGAGCAGCTGGCTAGAAATATTCTTATGCTTCAAAGAACTTTAGAAGAACTAAGTTAAGCAGTTAATGGACTTCATTCAGGAACCCTCTGCTCTGTTGGGATTCCCTCCAAGACATTTTCCACTTAGCTTATTCAGAACACCTTGCCCAGTTCTGGGAGAACACTTCATCCAGTTGTCTGGGAATTCAAACATTCACTTCAACTCCAGCTTGTCACTCAGGTTAGGTTTGTAACAGCTTTTTGCCCATGCTGACCAGGCCCAGATGCAGGGGGTTTAGGTAGGGGGTGATACCACAATTCCAATTCATGCCACATGCTACACAGTTTATATTCATCTTTCCTACTACTAACATCTATACTTCTTGCACTTACAGACCAATCGCTTTGCAGATTGCATAAGGCAAGCGTATTGGTTCAGGGTGTTTCTGCCTACTTGTTTACAGTAAACATACCCACAATAGTTAGTTGTTTCAGCCAATACTTCTTCGGGCTTGTTCAGCAGTTACTTGTTCAGGCGTGTCTTGTTTTATCTTAGGCCTACTTGTGTCAACTAAGAAGCCCTACATGCTCTAACATAGTCTTCTCTCTGATAGAGTCTGTGCTAGTGGGCAGCATTTTAAACACCTTCATTATGGTATGGCAATTCCACTTAACGGTGTCAGCAAAGCTGCATAATAGTTTACGACAGAATTGAAAGGAGCACATCTTTTCAACAAAATGTACAGTGCATTTAGGGGGTTGTAATATCTATTTTTGATTGTGGCCAGGACACACAGCTCTTAAGATGGCCCAGCCACCATTGGGACAAAAGAATAAAGATGCTTTCTGAATGTATTAGGGAGATTTTTGACTGGGTCTGGAAGTCTGTACCCTTCCCACTTTTGTATATGAGGAATTCATAGCAAGAAAATATCCCTAAAGTGTGAAAATGGGAAAAGTCATCATGAGGATGTATCAGCGTAGGAAGAAATAAACAGTAGAAAGAAGATCCAAAAAAATCCCCGAAATGATAGTGAAATGTCTAGACTATCACTTGCCTCAAAAGCAACCTAATCCCATGCCACATTTCCAAGTCAAAGGATGTTTTGATACTATTTTTAATGGCATGAAACCAGATCCTTTGTTTCATTGTGTCCTCTTTTGTGTACATGGTATGCATGCTGAAGCAATACGTATGATGGGAGTGTATTTAGAGCTAGATTTTGGTCTCAAATAATTGGTTGCATATTGTCAAATATCTTGTAAACTCAGCCACTGTGACTGAATACACTACTGGTTCTGATTTTTAACAAGGCAATCAGCAATGATTCACAATGTTGTCCACCAAATATTGCAATTGGCTCTGCCAATAAACCAAGAAAATGGAAAAAAAAATATAGAAACGTTGGTTGTTCTGTTTAATCTGAAGCTCTATAATCTTTGTGAATTTAGTAAAGTGAAGAAGAGGTCACAGTAGCTAAGCTCCCAATTATGACTGGCTTGAAATTTTCAAATCTCAGAGATTTTGTCATTGCTGATAAGAGTTTTAATTATTCAGGAGACTCTATAGTGGATAGTTTGAGTGCTGAGAAATAGCCCCATTGCAAATAAAATTTGCTATCTATTTATAATAGCATGGAAGTAATCTCAAGGCATTTGCAGCCCCAAACCAAGTATTCATGCATTGTTGTATATATCACTCTGTGCTACTGTACATTGGTGTGTTGTGAGAAAAGTTAAATGTTTCAATCGTTAGAAGCTGAACTGAATATGCAGTGTATGTACATGCTACCCTTCAATCCTTTGTTACGGGGATAAACAAGAATATGGCAAGTGTGCACCATGACTTTCTCGTTGTGGACAAAAAATGCTGAGTTTTATTTTGCATTTAATTTTCAACCCAACTAAAACTTTTTGCAGATTTCTGTCTCTACACTCCACTTGCCAAAAGTACATGAAATTTTTGTGGAAGCATTTTTTTTTCTTTTCTTGGTTCTGTGAAAGACAGCATGGGAGCTTGCATCTGCTTTTGTTAACTATATAGCACAACAGGGAGAAGAAATGAAAGAGCAAATTGCCTTCCATTATCTGCAGTGTTAACATCCAAAGCGACCAGTTTTCAGTTTTGAGGCATTAAATAATCTAAGAGAGCCTAAACTTTATGCCTACCCTTCAAAAGCACAGTTATATCCATGAGAAACAAAGATCCACATGTAATACCAATGACTATTCACTGTAGCCAGAATCAGAGAAAGGTAACACTGAGAAAAGCAAACTATTGCAGTAAGGGCCATAGAAGAAAAGTATGAACTAAGCATATACTTTTTTTTAAAAAAGCCTATAGTAAACCTCTTATAGGTGAGATAAGAAGAGCATGTTGCTCCTTTTGTACCATTCCCATGCGTCTTGGAGAAGGCCAGGGGAGAGTTTCCACTGAAGACTAAATGCACAGCAGCATTGCCATCTGCTATTTGAGTACTTATGGTATCAGTAGAGAGAATGAGTATAAACACCATGTGAAGCCACTTGAAAACAAGTCATGCAGTAGCAAAGGAAAAATCTTTTTGCAAGTTGCAGTAGACCACAAAATAAAGTAGAGAAGGAGGAGAATGGCAAGATCCAGAGAAGACTGGGACTAGATCAGGGACAGGCACCCTATTGAGTGGTACAACCACCATGTGTGTACATGTGTATAACCACTCACTGGGTGTCTTTTTCTTTTCAATCTTCAGGAAGAGGCAGCCAGAATTCTCGCCCACCAGCCAGTGTCCGTCGGCACATGTGCAGCTTTGAAAAATCCCACACTGCAGTGAATGTGTAAGAGAAGCTGCATGACAAATAGCGGTTTTACCCCTTGCTTTCTCTTTCTCATGGGTTTATCATTTCTAATGATGGGACAAATGTGGTGCATGCCATTAAGGATGGGAAATTTGCTTATGTGCCCTGTTTTGCACAATACCTTAATCTGATTGTCCATACATTCTTTAGAGGACACCGTTGAGTAATTTTTTTAGAGCTTTCATTTTTCATTATCTTCACTTTTGTCTGTAAATGCCTACTTACAAGTTTGCAAATACATATTTCCATACTAATTTTATCTTTTTTCCATTTAGCCAGCATTTTTTCTCCCTTTTTACCGTTTTGCATGGAGTTGAGATTATCCTGTGTGCTTTTAACAACTTCAGCTTCTTTAGTGGCTGACTCATGACAAGACATCTTTGCTGTGCACGGCTCTTGCTGACAACACTTGCTAGTGAACTGCTGCTGTAGAGCCAGCAAAGAAAACATAAAACACTGGTTTGGTGGGACTCACAAAAATAGGGAAGACACAAGGAGCTTTGTATAAATGAGATCTGCAGGATCTAGCCTATAATGGCTATTGGTTTTTTTAAGTATCTCTTGAAGGCAATGACATGAGAATAGTTATTATTCTGCATCTTATTTTCAAAAGATATTTAGAACCCAAAATACTGTAACAGTTTTATGGTTGGTCAAATTATTAGCTATAAACCTTTGCAGTAAGCCTCTAAGCAAATACGAGACTATTGTTGAAAATATGCTAGCTATTGTGCAAAAAGTCTGTGGTCACTCCTAGCCTTTTCCTTTATAACCCTGCTTGCTGCACCAGGGAGGACAGCGTAGTGACTAGGTGGAAGTCCACTTCTTATACACTTGCACAACAATTTTGGGCAATATACAAAGCTACTTATAATTGGGGCTGCAGTTTATCTCCACCCTCCCCTCAGTGAAGTGTCATAGAATTTAGCAATCCAGTGTTTCTGTGCGCCTTTCAGGAGTCCATACTACTGACAAGCAGCAATAATGACAGTTTTCAGCCTTCTGATTTGTTTAGTGGAAAAAAATACAGTATGGTGCATCAGGTGCTGCAAGAGTATTTTGATGTAAATGATGATGGTATTGCAGTGTTTTGGCAGCAGCCATATTTGCCTCAATGAAAGGAAAACCTTATAAAGTCAATTTAAGGATTGGCACAAACATTTCCTCATGAACTCCCACTCCAAAGATAACATGCTCTCTTTTCTGATCTAGAACAAATCCCTCAGAGTCCCAACTGCACGTCAGGGAGGATTGATTAAGAAATGGGAAGATTGATATTGACATGCCATTAGGAGGCAAATAGAGAACAATGCAACAATAAAAATTCTGAAAAGTGTCCAAAGGTGAGCTAGAAAACTCTGCTATGGAAGGAAAGGCAGTAGCTTCTTGATCTTCTTTTTGCCGCTTTTTTAAAAATAGTAAAAAATGTCCTTGGCCAGGATAAGTCAGGAGACCTACCACTAATGGAAATGTAAAAAATAAATGAGCCTTAAAAATGGCTTTTGGTGGTAATAGGTTAAGATGGGTTCATAAAGAGCAGCTGATTTTCCTGAAGGGCCCTTCTTTAACTTCCCCAACTCCCAGAAATTGGAATAAAGCAATAAATGCATGTGTGAATTTGAGGTCCCCTTTTTTAAAACAGAACCCTTAACTTTGCAACTCCTTCCCTTCCAGCTGTATGGAAACAGATTTAGAGACCTGTACTTTTTCTTGATCTGGGCCATATCTAGCCTTGGGTATTTTGCACAACAGCTTAAGAATCCCCATCCCATATCCTAGAGGGAACCTAAAAATGCAGGGGCATAAAATTTAAGCATAATTAAACATATTATTTTAATTGGAAATTCAAAGAGTTTGGGGTTTATTTTATCCAGAGTCACTCAACCACTACTAAAACTTTCAGATACACCCATATCACCCTGACTCCTTCTTGTCTCTGATTGTTTACATAGTACGGTGTATAATACCACCCTTTTATATCAGATTTTATAGCTTCTTGTGGCAACCATGTTGAGTTTGCATTCAAAATGGTGACAGAGCAGTAAGGGCAGCTTAGAGCATATCTGATGGCCCTTTTAAGATTTCTTTAGTTAAATTTTGAAAAGTCAGAGTATCCTGGAGAATCTTGTAGATTAGAGATGAAAAAGACATAGTACATCACCTAGTCCATCTCTCTCCCAATGCAGGATTGTTCCTCATGTTGTCCAAGCAAATGTCTGACTCAATGGGCCTTCACCTTTTCTGTTAGAAGATTGTTCCACATGCTAACAGAACTCACTGTCAGGAAGTTTTCCTGTTACTAAGAGTATCATGCAGTCTGGAGTGGCTCATAACCATGAGTGCCAACCTCAGGGTAGACTGTCAGAAACACGGTAGACTCCCCAAACTGGTGGCGTGTTCCATAAATTATATTTCACCAAGCCATAACAAATGTGAACTCCTGGATCACTAAATCAGTCCTGGAGTCCCAGCCAGTCCCCGTAAGCTTTCCAGTTTGTCTTGCAACCCAAGCAGGCAGGAGTTAGTGATAAATGGTCACCGTAAAAATCACAAGTCCCAAGAGAGCAGTCACTTACCCCAGCAGTTGGTACCCTAAATCTTACCCCAAAGACAACGCCTGGACCAATGCAGTAATGAACTATTTAAAGGTTTATTAACTAGGAAAAAGTAATAAGTTATTTACAGGTTAAAGCAAGCAAACGTATGCCCACAAGTGAGCTGCAATCTAAATCCTAATAGTGACAGAGTTGTAGTGATCTATCAATTCAAAAGGTCTTTCCTGGGGGATCTCTTGCTTCAGTGTAGAGTGTCTGGCTCTGTGAGAGTTCAAACAGTAAAGAGACCTTTATCTTTTACGCTTAATCTTCCAGTCTACAAGATGAGCTCCCTTGCACGTAACTTCTCCAAGGTATAATAGGGCCATTTCACCAGTCCTTTGTGCTACAATGTTCCTTAGTGGCCCATTTAATCTTGATAGCGCTCTTGAATGGTGGTGGTGGTGGTAGTGGTGAGGATGATTCCCAAGCCTGGGTACACAAGTTCAGAGTCAATATTTTCAAAGTTCTAAAGCACAACTTACATAGTTTCTTATAGCATGGAATACAGGCATTACAAGTGAGAATAATGCATCACTTGTCTAAACATTGAATACAGTCTTATAAGACTAATACCTATTTTGAACAACGCTAACAGCTGCTTTGGTTTCCAGCTATGAGTTTGTCAGTTCTTACCTAATGCCTATGGCCTTGGCCAGAGCTGACACTTGGTTTACTAGTATCACATAGCCAAAATTGTGGCTTTGTTAATTTCATCCCCTGGCTTTCAGTTATATGTTGCTGTACCACACTACATAGTTACTCCCGTCCTTGGTGGTAAAGTCCTTTAGATATTTGAAGTCTGTTTCATGCTGCCTGGCCAACTTATGCATATTTAGCTGTCTTAATCTTTCCTTATATGCTGTCCCTTCCAGATTCTGAACATTTTTGTTTCTCTTCTTTGAAACCTTCCAGTTCTTCCATATCTTTCTGGTAATATGGTGACCAGAACTGATTGGTTTTGCACAAAAGCCATAGAAGACCCATTGGAATCAATGACAAAACTCCTATTAACTTAAGTAGTATATGACTGGTCTACAAGGAGTGACTGTTACTTCCATGCTCCATGGAGTGATGCTTTTGAATATGCAAAGTCCGTAGGTATTTTTCTAGCCATGTTACCTTGCAAATTCATGGCAGATTTGCTATTCAGTATCAGCCCCAAGTCGTCTTTAGCAGTATTGCTTTCTAGACCTCGATCTCCCACTAATGTTAGATTCTTTTTCCTCAGCTGTGTTATTTTGCATTTTTCCAAACTGAGCCTCACTTAGTTCTTTTCTGTCCATATTTCTAAGCTCTCTAAGTTCCTTTACATCATCTTCCAGGCTTAACAGGTGTTCTCTGCTTTTCCCATTTTAATATCAGTGGATTTCATTAATATGCTGCTTAGTCTCTTTTCTAAACTATTAATGGAGCTATTAAATGTGAACTGAATCAGCTCTACCTCTGCTCCCCATGGTATCCCACAACTTAATACATTGCTATAGTTAATGGCCTTTTAGTCAGTTTTACGTCTGTGATGTTACAAACCAAGCCAATTTGAATTTATTTTTAACTTCAGGTTTAATAAGCAACAGCATCACACACTTGTACTAAAATTTAAACTTGTGGAGCCAAATTTTCATCTGGTGCACACCGACCATTTCATTTATGTGAATAGACCTATGTTGATTCACATCACTTCAAGATCTGGCCCATTATGACTACTGCATTCCCTGAATCTACTAACTTTGCAGTCCTGTCAACAACAACAACTTTGTCTAGCAAGAGTGGTTTTTTCTAAATTTACTCTAGTTATTGCTCATTGCTCAATAATCCCCCAGGTAGGACCTGTTCTTTCTCTGTCCTACAATTCAGAACTTTGTTGTGTTAATCAGAAATCTAGTCAAAAGAAGAAGAAAATCAGATTCACAACAAATATTTTCACAAATGAAAGCATTGACTTACTTTCACTTTGATTCACTGCTCTTCATTTTCTTGAGTATTTGGAGGATTTGCCTTGTATTCAGGAAAAATATTCACAATTCTGAACTTTTTCATGAATTTTTAGCACAAATGATGTCTCAGAAATGCATACGTCATTATTCTTCTTTAATATTTGCCATCCATCTTGGGAGCTGAAACAATGCCCTGTGATTTAAGTGACACTCACACAATGTAAATAACAAATAGTCAAAGACAGAAGTTCACAAACAACCCATAAAGTCTGGCCATTATTTGGTGAACCTTCCCAAATAACCAACACTATTGTAGGACAAAGGTGCATTCACTCTTAACTGGACAGATAGTTGAAAAGAGGAAGTGGCCTTGTATTTCAGGTGAAGTTGATTCAAACTACTAAAAATTAATGCTGGTGATAATAATTAGCAGTCCACACCTCTTAGTTATTAACTAATTAATCCTCCCAGCACCATTGCTAGTAAGCAGGGCTGGCTCCAGGCATCAGCTTATCAAGCAGGTGCTTGGGGCGGCAACTCTGGAGCAGGGTGGCACTTTCAGGTATTCGGGGCAATTCTGCAGAGGGTCCCTCATTCCCATTCGGAGCGAAGGACCTCCTGCTGAATTGCCGCAGATCGCGATCATGAGTTTTTGTTTTTGTTTGTGTTTGTTTTTTTGGCTACTTGGGGCGGCAGAGCCCCTGGAGCCGGCCCTGCTAGTAAGTAAGATCTTGTCTGCACACAACTTGGGTCACTTTAAGTATACCTTACACTTAAACCAAAACAACATACCCCTGGGGGAGTGCACTTACACTGGTATAAAAGTGCTTATCCTAATACAACTTATTACTATATAGGAAGGGGAATAAGTTTCTCTAAATATAAGCACATTTACCCCAGTGTCCACATCAGGAGCTGTATCGGTATAACTAATTCAGTAGAAAACAAAAACAAATAAACAAAAAAACCACGTCCCTAACCAACCTAGTGATACCAAGTACAAAATGTGTGTATAAACCAGGGTTAAGCCATATAATGTTGCTTGACAGACAGGATAAGTAGTGCAAAGAGCCTGGAAGACTTGCCCAAGTGAGTAAGTGTCAGAGCAGCAAGTAGAATTCAGTGATTCTTGGCTTGTGTTCCCATACTCAGACCACTAGACCAAGTCTCTCCCTAGACCGTACCTAGCCAGCCAGGGTCTGAGTTTGAACATTTTGTATATACCTACTTTTTAATCAAATAGTTTCAAAGGTATATTTAAAATAGCCCTCGAAATTATATAGAACATTAAATCTCCCATGTGCATGGAAAGCAATTTGTTTTGTGCTACAAAAAAGAAAAGGAAAGGTTAGTTTAATTAACTAAACTTCCAGAAATGCCAGTGGGGGGTTAAAATTTGCTCTAATTATACAGCAGCACAGAGAGGACTGGAGTCAGACAGTGAAAACTGTTGTGACGTTGTCATATTATTGAGCTAGAAATTACATTGTAAATGGACTAAAACCAAAATAGTCTGTGATTTCCTCCTTTTGGTGATAATCAAGTACGCTAAACAGACAAAGACCTGAACATGTGCTATAATGAAATTTTGACAGCATGTATCTACTTCACTCTTGGGAAACCCCCTTTATTAGGTTGAGAGAAAGAAATGAATCCATAGTGAGCATGCCTCAAATATCAATCTTCCAGAGAAAAGCTACCAGATGTGGCCCATTAGGTTAAGAGACTCCGGGTGTCATTAGGCCAGAGTCAATGTTGCCAAACTGGGGTACAAGGCTTGTAGATGAGACTAATGCTTTTCCCTTTGTCCCTTATCCCCTTTGATGCCAGAAATACATTACTCTAGAGACTATCTTGATGGAAGGAGCACTGTGAATTATTCATTGTCCTGATGTGAAGGAAAACAGAGTATGTTCTGCTAGCCTTCCTAGGATGGGAAAGACAACTGCAATAAGAAGAGACTTCACTTGCTATATAAATTGCTGCTTTAGGGGCTGAAAGGGCTGGTAACCTGTACACGAGGAGTGTGGTGGTAACCCTCATACAAAGATCTCTGCTTCAGCGCTGTCCTAAAATAACATCTCTTCCTCGCAGTAGGATTAGCTCTGCAGTATAAATGGCCAAAAGGCCCCAGCTCTGCCATTAAGGCAGATGATTGATGATTGAGCAGTAGCTAACATTGGCCTTCTGAAATGCTGATAAGACAATGAATCAAAAATAGAGAAGTTTGAACTGTCTCAGTACCTTGGATTTTGGTTTGGGCCTATCTTTTATTGATGGATTTGATAGCCATGTCTCAAGCTGCCAAAAAATAATTCAGGATTTATAAATTCTTAGAGTTTAAGGCCAGAAGGGACCATTGGATCATCTAATCTTATTTGTGTATCACAAGACATTACATTTCACCTAGTTGCCTCTATATTGAGCCCAAAACTTTTCTTTGGCTAAGGCATATGTTCCAGAAAGGCATCCAGTCTTGAACTGAAAACAAGAGATTGAGAATTCACTGCTTCCCCTGGTAGTTTGTTCAGATGGTGAATCATCCTCACTGTTAAAAATATGTGCCTTATTTCTAATTTGAATTTGTTTGGCTACTGCTTCCAGCCATTGATTCTTGTTCTGCCTTTCCCTGCAAGATTAATGAGCCGTTCAGCCTAGTTATGAAATTTCCTGTATACTAGTAATAAATCAAACTTGTCTAATAATACGAGGTCTAGGCCAAATCTTCTATATTTCCATCTCAGCATGATTAGATACTCCCCTTCTCCCCTGGGCGTTTGGAGAGGCTAACAAACCAGGTCTTTGGCTTATTACGGGGAGAAGCAGAGTGAATTCCAAAGCTAAAGATTCAGAAAATGCATGTATCACGTTTTCTTAAACATAGAGGGATCAAGCCCAGGTTCCTTTACTGATTACATCTGTAACAATATCAGACAAATAAAGAGGCAGTCGCCCATGTGACAAACCATTTATCTATGTATTTCTCTATATGGTTCCGATCACCGTAACATCACTCAAAAACATTCATGAATTTATCTTTACAAACGTAGGGAATTATTATGCATTTAGTAATCAAAGCAAGAAGAAATTTAGGTGACTTGTCCCAACATCACACAAGGAGTATGCAGAAAAGCTGGGATTTAGGGCTTATAAATTAAAACTATCACTTTGATTTCTCTGTGAAAAGATATTGGCAGCCAGTGCAGCTTATGGTGTCCAAATTACTTAACAGAGGAGCATATGGAGAACACACAAAAATAAAAATCCTGGGGTTTATTCCTAGAATCCGCAAAGTGCCCAAGACGTATCTGATGTGGAAAAGAAGGAGAAACTGCAACTCACTCAAAACATGTCCCAGGCAGTAAAGCACAAATAAGCTCATCTTAGTTGTGTCAACAGGACATGTGTGAAATTGCCTGAACATTCAGCACAGAGACAGTCTTAGCTGCAGGGATTTAGGGAAATGATATTCAGAAGATATGTTATACTGGATAGACATTGCCTTAAACCTGTAGCTCCTGGATGATTCAAAGGGCTTTATGTCATCAAAATCTTCCAAAGCACTGAGGTCAACCTGATGAGCTCTTAAAAGGGTTGTTAGAAAACCTGCAGTTAACAAACAATAAATAGAGTTGATTAATTTTCTTTTCCCCAAACCTACCACAAACAGCAACTGTGCAAATAACAGTTCTGTTTTGAGGCATAATGCAGTGTCATGCCCTTGGGTAGAGGAAAAAATGGGCTATATATTGAAAAAATACAGTCAGGATAGTGATGATATCGTCGTCAGCTGTTGAGCTTCACAAATGGGGTCTGCAATTTGTGGGACAGACCCAAATTTACCACAGGACTATGGTATGTTCTTCTGTCTGAGTTAATTGATTTGTGCTCAGCCATTTGTGCCTATTCTTAGGCCAAATTAGAAGAGTAAAGTACAGCGTTCTCTCTACTGGCCTGGTTTGGGGAAAAACTCAGTATCCCAAGGTTTTTTCCTCTTTCTGGAAAAAGATAGGGAGTGCAGAAAGAAAAGACCCACCACTCGCCTTTGGAACACATGGGGTCAGAACAGAGCTGTAAATCCTCCTCCTAGCCACAAGGGAGTGTCACCTTAAAATCTCTTGAACTCAGTTCTCATATATGGTCATTAGGTGATTATTGTGCAGCATTAAGATTGTGACCCTTAAAGTGACGTGTATGGGAGAGGACTCTTACTCTGTATAATTTTTACAGAGCCTACCCACCGTTCATCACTACAGTTCTTTTTTTTAAAGGATGAAGTTTGTATCACCTCTTCTGGATAGTCTGTGTGAACTCTAAAACCACAATGGTCATAGTACATTGTTTTATTAAAAAATAGACAGAAAACCAGAAAAACCAAAATAATTATATGCATGAAATTTATATTTTTACCCTCAACAAAAGCTAGTAAATATAAGCCCTATTAATGTTGTTTCAGGAAAATAAGCAAGACTTGCATTTTTATTGCAATGATTCCTGTCTGGTCCAGTTTAACTCTTCCTCACCTTTGACTCTTCTTTGTAGGCAGTATGTCAAAAACAAAGCCTGTTTTCAGCTGTCTTGTGTGAATGAAATTTTCAGTTATACCTTTCAGATTATTTTGATCTGCATCTGCATCCTGTCACCATTCCCACAAATATAGGCTCCAGAGCAGGGTTTCTGGAACAATTTGTATGGTGGGGGTGCTGAGAGCCATTGAACCGAACTGTAAATCCTGTATATAATGGAAACTACTTCAAGCACCCCTAGTTCCAGCTCCTATGCTCCGAAGAGGAGATAACACTTTGTCTAGATGTCTTGATGTTATCTGTCTGAGTTATGTGCAGCCGTGGGAAGGAGCTGGTGGTTGTGGTACATGTAGATAACAATGACATAGGAAAAGGTATTAGAGACCAAACTGGAGGCCAAATTGAGGTTGCTAGGTAAGAAATTAGAGTCCAGGACACTCCAGGCTGGCATTCTCTGAAATGCTTCCAGTTCCACATGCAGAGCCAGTTAGACAGGCAGAACTGCAGAGTCTCAGTGCGTGGAGAGATGATGGTGTAGGGCAGAGGTAATGCATGGGGGGCCATGTGGGTTCACATCCAGCCCCCAAATTTTCTGCTTGGCTTGTACTGAGCATGACATGGACTGAGCATGCTCAGTAATGTGGCTGAAGCCAGCTGCCCTCACTCTTCCCCCCCCCCACCCCCCACTATCTGCAGGCACAGTTGTGTCTAATGGGAAGTAGGGTTTTCGGTTTAGTAGGAACTGGGGAACTTTTGGGAAAGGAGGAGCTTATATAGGAAGGATGGGCTTCACTTAAACCCAAATGGAACCAGATTGCTGGCACGTAAAATTAAAATGGTCATAGAGAAGTTTTTAAACTAAGGGCTGGGGGAAAGTTCTGACAGGAGCACATGGTTCAGAGACATCCTGCAGGTGAAGATCAGTTAACAAGAATTCTCTATATCATAGTAAAGAGGAGAGGATAGAAATTGATAAAGTACAGGTTGGAGCTGAAGAGAAACCGTCAAATTAAAAAGAGTCCTATTCTATTGCATCACATGAAGGCAGACGACTAAATATGGACATTTATAATTGCTTGTATACAAATGCAAGAAGTCTAAATACTACTAAGCAGGGCTGTAACCAAGGCAGGGGCAAGCAGGGCAACTGCCCAGGGCACAAAGCCCTGGAGGCAGAGAAAAGGGGCAGAATGAGGGGGCATGTGGGGTTACCCTGCCCCTGGATTTCTGCCTTCCATTTAGCACAGAGGTTTACAAACTGAGGGAGCAGGGGCACACCCCACAGTTTAAAAACCATCACCACTTGCCAGGAGCCGGCAGATGAGAAGCTGGTGGGAATCACCCGGTCCGTTTGTGCCAGCTTGTGGCAGCCCTTCCTGCCCTGTACCCCAAGCCAACCCACATCTGCACTGCTGGGTGATGCCCAGGCAGGGCAAGTGGCACAGCTCCAAGCTGTGCCCCAACTTGCCCTTTCCTGTCCCCCAAAGAGGCCTGGTGCCAACCAGTGACACCCCCTGGAGCCAGCCCCTGCCCGCAGAGACTGGCTGCCATGAGATGCTCCCCAAGGCAAGAATCTCATGGAAGCCAGGCTCCATGGACAGGGGCCGGCTCCAGGAGGTGTTGCCAGCTGGCACCAGGCTCCTTTGTGGGAGAGGCAAGAGTGTGTCAGGGATGCAGCTAAGAGCTGTGCCGAGCACTTGGCCATGCAGAGGTGGCCCAGCTTGGGGAGCAGGGTAGGGAGGGCTGCCAGCTAACCAGCACCCCAGCTCCCACAGCCACAGAAAGCCAAGGAAACACCCCACAGCTTGAAAACTTCTGTGCTAAATGTAGGGCAGAAATCTGGTGGGGGGGGTCTTGTGACCCCCTGTAACCATCCCCCCATGTTGTTACTAGGGGGAGCAAATATGCTTGCTTGCCCCAGGTGCTAAAATAACTAGTTACAGCTCTGATACTGATGGGTGAACTTCAGTGCCTAGTATTAAAATGAGGATGTTGAGATAATAGGCATCAAAGAAACTTAGTGGAATGATAATAATTAATGGGACATGGTAATGTCAGAGTACAAAATAAATAGGAATGACAGAGTAGGTAGTGAGGATGGTGGAGTGGGCCATATGTGAAAGAAAACAGTGGCAAATGTAGTAAAAATCTTAAATGAATCAAACAGTACCACAGAATCTCTATGGATAGAAATTCCATGCTTGAATAATAAGACTGTAGCAATAAGACTATACTATTAACAACCTGACCAGGATGGTGATGGTGATTGTGACATGGTTAGGGATATTAGAGAGACTGTAAAAATAGAAAACATAATAATGAGGAATTTCAGCTATCTCCATATTGACTGGGTACATGACATGTCAGGATGGGATGCAAAGATAAAATTTCTAGGCACAATTAATGACTGCTTCTTGGAGTAGCTAGTCCTGGAACCAACAAGGGAAGAGGCAGTTCTTGATGTAGTCCTCAGTGTCGCACAGGATCTGGTCCAAGAAGTGAATATAGCGGAACCACTCAGTAATAGTGATCATAATGTAAATTTAACATCTTTGGTGGAGGTAGAGGGAATACCAAAGAAGCCCACGACAGCAGCATTTAACTTCAAAAAGGGGAACTACAGAAAAATGAGGAAGCTAGTTAAGTGGAAATTAAAAGGAACAGTCATGAGTGAAACGTCTGCAAGCTGCATGGAAACTTTTTTAAAACATCATAATAGAGGCTCAAATTAAATGTATTCCCCAAATTTAAAAAAAAAAAAAAAAGTAAGAAGCTCAAGAAAATTCCACCATGGTTAAACAACAGAGTAAAAGAGGTGGTTAGAGGCAAAAAGGCATCTTATAAAAATTAGAAGTCAAATCCTGCTGAAGAAAATAGAAAGGAGCATAAACTCCGGCATGTCAAGTGTAAAAATATAAGTAATTTGAAAAACAACTACGAAAAGAGACAAAAACTAGCAGCCACTTTTTTTTAAGTACATCAGAAACAGGAACCTTACCAAGCAAGCAATGGGGCCACCAGACAATCAAAGAGCTAAAGGAGCACTCAAGGAAGACAAGGGCATTACAGAGAAGCCAAATGAATTCTTTGCATCAGTTTTCACTGCAGAGAATGTGAAGGAGATTCGCACACCAGAGCCATTTTTTTTTAGATGAGAAATCTGATGAACTGTCCCAGATTGAGGTGTTGATTGAGGAAATTTTTCAACAAATTGATAAATTTAACTAATAGTTCCTGAGCATCAGGTGGTATAAGCCCAAGTTTTCTGAAGAAACTCAAATATGAAATTGCAGAACTCCTAACTGTGATACGTAACCTATCGCTTAAAATAGGCCTCTGTACCAAATGACTGGAGGAAGATAGCTAATGTAACACCATTTTTTTTAAAAAAAGGCTCCAGAGGTGATCCTAGCAATTACAGGCTGGTAAATTTAACTTCAGGACTGGGCAGATTGGTTGAAACTACCATAAAGAACAGAATTGTCAGACACATAGATGAACACACTATGTTGGGGAAATATTAACACAGCTTTTGCAAAGGGAAATCATGTCTCACAGATCTACTAGAATTCTCTGAGGGGGTCAACAATCATGTGGACAAGAGTGATCCAGCGGATATAGTGTAGTTGGACTGTCAGAAAGCCTTTGACAAGGTCCCTCATCAAAGGTTCTTAAGAAATGTAGGTAGTTATGGGTTAAGAAGGAAGATCCTCTCATGGGTTAGTAACTGGTTAAAAGACAGGAAACAAGGGGTAGGAATAAATAGTCAATTTTCACAAGAAAAGGGTTAATAGCAGGGTTCCATGGGAATCTGTATGGCGACCAGGGTTATGCAACATATTCATAAAGTATCTGGAAAAATGGTAAACAATGAGGTGGCACTGTTTGCAGACAATATACACAATAAATCAAGGTAGTTAAGTCCAAAGCAGACTGCAAAGAGTTACAAATGGATCTCACAAAACTGAGTGACTGGCCAAAAAAATGGCAGCTGAAATTCAATATTGATAAATGCAAGGTAATGCACATGGGAAAACATAATCCCAACTATACATAAAAATGGTGGGATCTAAATTAGCTGTTACCACTCAAGAAAGAGATTTTGGAGTCGTCATGGATAGTTCTCTGAAAACAGCTGCCCAATGCTCAGCAGCAGTCAAAAAAGCTAACATAATGTTAGGAATCATTAGGAAATGGACAGCTAAAAGAGAAAATACCATAATTCCACTATATAAATTCATGGCACACCAATACCTTGAATACTTTATGCAGTTCTGGATGCCCTATCTCAAAAAAGATATATTAGGATTGGAAAACGTACAGAAAAGGAAAACAAAAAGAGTAGAGGTATGGAACAGCTTCCATCTGACCAGAGATTAAAAAGACTGGTACTGCTCATCTTGGAAAAGAGACAACTAAGGGAGGATAAGATAGAGGTCTATAAAATCATGAATAGTACAAAGAAAATGAAGTGTTATTTTCTCCTCCATATAACATCAGAATGAGGGATCACCCCATGAAACTAACAGGTATCAGCTTTAAAACAAACACAAGGAAATACTTCTTCACGTAATGCACAGTCAACCTGTGGAACTTGTTACCAGAGAATGTTGTGAAGGCTGAAAGTATAACTGGGTTAAAAAAAGAATTAGATAAGTTCCTGGAGGATAGGACCATCAGTGGCTATTAGCCAAGATGGTCAGAGATGCAACATCATGCTCTTGGTGTCCCTAAACCTCTGACAGCCCGATGCTGGGACTGGATGACAGGGGATGGATCACCGGATAATTGAACTTTTCTGTTCATTCCCTTTGAAGCATCTGGCGTTGGCCACTATGAGAAGATGGGATACTGGGCTTAGGTGGGACCGTTAGTCTGACCGAGTATGGCCGTTCTTATGTTCTTAACAATCTCTTATGAAATGGTCTGTATGTATCCCAAATGAATTCAGGATAGTAGTCATTGCTTTGAATGAACAGTTTAGGTTCCTGTTTTTCTTGTACTGTTTTATATTTTATAATTCACTTTAAGGTGTGTGCATTGAGTTGCTTTCTCCCAGCCCCACCTTCACTGCTGAATTCAAAATAACCATGTTCAAGGTGCCTGATCTGAGTTCTAGAATAATAACTGCTCTGCTGCATGTCAAATGTTTTGACAGGATGCACTAACCTGAATCCAGTTCCCTGATTGCCTTCCTTCTGAGTTTAAAGTGACAAAGCTCACATATTTATATGATTCCCTTGCATTATTACTTGCAAATATGCATTAACAGTCAATTGACATGATGGAAGATAATAAATAGAAAAAAGGGGTAAGAGGATGAGAAATTGAGCAAAGTAGTAAAGTGGAAGATGAGAGTGAGAGGATGGCTACCAAAATTCTAAAGCTAGTTCAGACTTAATTAACATAATCATCAGAGAGGGTGAACTCCTGACCCCACTTAAGTAAATGGCAAACCTCCCATAGACTTTAGTAGAAGCAGGATTTCACCCAGAGAGTGTTGTGTATTTTGTTGTCATGGTTTTTGTTCCCATGGCAACTGAGTTAGATTATTAGGGGATAGCCTAGCCTGTTTCAGCCGGTTAGGTG
>NC_133771.1:115277545-115336018 GCF_003597395.2 Chelonoidis abingdonii
GTGTCATTATTCCACCACCACTGAGATCACAGATGTTAGAACAGCTACATTCCGGTCACTGTGGAATAGTGAGCATGAAGGAAATTGCATGAAGCTATTTTTGGTGGCCTGTATTGGACAGTGCTATTGAAGAGCAGGCAAAAGCTTATATGTCATATCAGGGTGTGAGGAATGCACCCCAGTGGGCGCCCCTACACCCATGGGACTGGCCTGAAAACCCGTGGCAATGTATTCACATTGACTTCGCTGACCCCCTTGAAGGAAGCATGTTCTTGATGGCAGTAGATGCCCATTCTAAATGGCCAGAAGTCTCTATAATGCAGTCCACTACTGCAGAGAGTACTATCCAAAAACTACGGGGATTTTTTAGTCGTTTTGGTCTGCCAGAACAACTTGTGAGCGACAACGGATCGCAGTTCATCTCTCAGGAGTTTCAAAATTTTATGAAGGCAAATGGGATACACCACATCACATCAGCACCATATCATCCATCCACCAATGGATTAGCTGAAAGATTTGTGCAGACAATGAAACACGCTTTGAAATCAGCAAGGGGACATCACTCCGTTCAAAAGTGTCTGGATACCTTCTTACTTTCCTACAGAAACACACCTCATGCTACGACCCAGGCATCCCCGGCCTTTCTAATGATGGGACAACAGCTGCACACTTGCTTTGATCTGCTGAAACCTTCTGAACCCCGACAAACTGTGCAACATCAGCAGCAATATCAAGTCATCAGACGGGCACCCAGAGCAAAAGACCGAACCTTTAGCCCGGGACAGCCCGTTTTGGCTCGGAATTATGCTTCCAGAGCTAAATGGGTCCCTGCCACGATCATCACTCAAACAGGACCTGTTTCCTACACAGTCCAGACTGCAGAGAATCTTACCTGGGGGCAACATGTAGATCAGCTGTTGCCAGGTTATGCCAGTCCTCAGGACACATCTGCAGTTGAGTGGTCTGACTTCACCTCTTCTGGTGAGACACCGAATCACGAATCACCTGTTTCTGACTGTTCTCCTCCATTATTGCCGGCGGCTGAGATACCCCTTTGCCCAGCATGAGCTGATACCACCTCCTCGCCTGTTCGTGCTGCGGACCCCAAGCCCATGGTACTTTCGGGTGCAAAAACACCAGGAGTTGGCCGTAATCCACCTAGAGACAGAAGGCCTCCTCATCAGCTTGATCTTTAGCTAGGGCAAACCCACGGTTATGGGGCAAAATAATCCCCCAGGGTTTAGCCGGGAATGGAGGCAGTCTACCCTGCTTCTCTAGTCTAGTGTGTGTTTTATTTAGGGGATGTTCTTATTGGGGGGGAGGAATATGTTGTGTATTTGGTTGTCATGGTTTTTGTTCCCATGGCAACTGAGTTAGATTATTAGGGGATAGCCTAGATAGCCTAGCCTGTTTTGGCCGGTTAGATGAGCTCTGTGTGTGTGTAAATAAATGGTAGTTTTGTTAGCTGTCTGCTGTCTGGCCTCAAGTGATTTCTTCCTAAACCAACTGCCTCCAAGGATATAACAGAGAGTAAACTGAAGTGAGTGAACAAGTAGTTATTACATATTTTAGTGATGGAGTTGCAAGTTAATTTGATTATCATATGATTGTTGGTTTGGTTTCTTTTACTGTATATTGGAGGCATAGTGGAGGGCAGAAGCAGGAGTTTAGTGAAGATCTGGATTTGAGGCAAGCAGGCAAAAATGTGACAGGGAGTTGTCGGAGAAAAACTTATTTCTTACTTTCTCTACTTCCACAGAGGAAAATTAATGGAGTGGGAAGAAGCGGTAGATGAAGATGGAGCTAGGGAGTTCCTGGCAGTGCCAATTTTTACCTGTCATGTAATATTCAAGATCTTGGGCATAGAAAGGCTAAAGGGGTGGTTTGAGGATTGAATCAAAGATGGGAAGAGACACACCAGAGGTTAGGAATGAGGGAGTAGAGGATGATAATGAAGTCTACTTAGCATGAGAGACAGCAGAGTCGAGAAACAAGAACATGAACCGTGCTGGAGGAAATCTGTGTGGGAATGAGAGAGAGCAACAAAATCAATGGAATTACTCCTGCTTAAAGTTAGGTATATGTTTGAGTGATTTGCTGAATTGGGGTTTAAAGTGCATTGCTGTTAGATGTTGTTTCCACATAATGTTCCCTCTTCTGTGCCCAAGATCTTGTATTTGAACTTTCAGAAAGCCTTTGACTAGGTCCCTTACCACAGGCTCTTGAGTAAGCAGTCATGGAATAAATGGGAAATTCCTTTCATGGATCGGTAACTGCTTAAAAGATAGCAAACAAGAGTTGGAATAAATGGTCAGTTTTCACAGAGGAGAGAGGTAAGTAGGTGTGTATTGGGACCAGTGCTGTTCAACACGTTAATAAAAGATCTGGAAAAAAGGGTGAACAGTGAAGTGGCAAAATTTCCACTTAAGATAAGTACAAAAATACTTAAGATAGTTAAGTCCAAAGCTGACTATGCAGAATTATAAAGTGATCTCGCAAAACTGGGTAACTGACCAACAAAATGGCAATGAAATTCAATGCTGATAAATGCAAAGTCATGCACAGTGGAAAATAAACCGTATAAATACAAAATGATGGGTTAATTTAGCTACGACGACTCAGGAAAAAGATCTTGGAGACATCGTGGATAGTTCTCTGAAAACATCTGCTTAATGTGCACCAGCGGTCAAAAACACTAACCCAATGTTAGGAACCATTAGGAAAAGGATAGAAAATAAGGTAGAAAATATCATAATGCCACTATATAATGGGAATAAGGAAGTGTTATTTACTCCTTCACATAACACAAGAACCAGTGGTCACCCGATGAAATTATTCGGCAGCAGGCGTAAAACAAATTTAAGGAAGTATTTCTCCACACAACACACAGTCAATCTTTTGGCACTTGTTGCCAGTGAATGTTGTAAAAGCCAAAAATATAACTAGGTTCAGAAAAGAATTAGATAAGTTCCTGGAGGACCGGTCCATCAGTGGCTATTATCATGGAAACAGCCCCATGCTCTAGAGGCTCGGGCTGGATGACAGAGGATGGATCATTTGATAACTGCTCGGTTCTGTTCACTCCCTCTGAAGCATCTGACCCCAGCCACTGTCAGAAGACTGGATAGTGGGCTAGTTGGACCATTCCTCTGACCTAGTATGGCTATTCTTACGTTCCTGATAAGTCTCCCCCAGCATAATTTTGCTATCCCCTGGTGCTCACATCCACTGTGATTTTTCCTCTTTATAATACACATCTTATCACAAACACCACATTTAATTCCCAGAACAGCCCTATCATGAGGGAGCATTATACTTTTATCAGTTATGTGTATTTTATTTACACAAATTGTTCTCTTAACTTGATGCAGTGTCTCAAAAATAATCATTCCTTAGAGTATCATGCAGAATGCAATGCCAACATGTTGTAGAGAATTGCATCAAACTCAGTGGCAGACCAAATGTTTTTTCTAAGGGAAATGTTTTTATAAAACTTTGTATATTAAAATGTTACTTCTGTGGATATAAAATCTTCTGCCTCTAACATTTTCAGTTATTTGACTTGCTTATGTTTACAGCATTTTAAAAACAAAATATAACACAGTTCATATTGATCATAACTATGACAGTCTGCAGAATATTTTTTAAATCTCATCTTTTCATCATTTACTATAAAGCTTGTATTCTTCAGCACTGGGAAATTTGCACTTTTTTTTTCAAGACAAAACTCTGGGTCCAATCCTATCCATACTTTGGATGTATGAACATTGTGACTGGCTCCTGTGGGCCAAACCAAACCCTTGTCTCCAATACCCACCCCTGGGCTCTAGATCTGAATTTTGCAGCACAGACCTATCTCAAATTTTTTCTCCAAGAAAACAGAAAATGGCATGTCACTTTGTCAATTTCTCCTTCCCATACCCCAAATGTACAGGATTGTATTCTGCACCATTTTCCTACCATTTCCACAGAGCTGCATTTTGCCACTGTAGTTTTCACAAACTTTGAGCAGTGATATCTTGTTATATGAAAAAACAGTGTTGGGGAGGAATCTGTGCAGGAGAGAAACAAAACATGCAGGATAATTTTTCTGGAGCAAGGACTAGTAGGAAAAACCTACACACAAGTGTCAAGATCACTCTTGTGGAGCTATGCTGACAGGAACAGCCACATGAGGTCAGGAGGCAGTACAGAGGTACAGGGCTTCCATGTGAATTGCCTTGGACTTCCACTGAAATCACAGGGTTTGGACCCCTGCTTATTCCTCTAGAGAGCAAACCTTTCCTCCTGAGATAAGAACTTAAAAGTAGCGCTGTCGGGGAGAATCTTAGTTTTTCTCTTCTCCTGGGCCTCCCTGCAGAAATGGTTGATCTATCTGCAGTAACTATTTCTATTGGTTTTGCCAGCAATGAGAATATCTATGCTTGGTTCTGTGTGCTATAGCTGCTGAGGTACTGTTCCCCTCCAGGCACTGCTTCCAGGGATGGCGGAGGAAGATAGGAAAGCACAGTTCTTTGGTTCATTGCATTTTGGTTCCTCTTCTGAGGATAAGAACACAGGTCAGGTCCTCAAGTTTTCATTGTCACCAAAAGCCCCATTTAGAATGCTTTGACAGAGTCCAAACAGCACAGTTCCCTTAAAGTGATCCAAGCCTCAGGCCTCCATCCAGATACCTAAGTCAAATATGATGATGATTCCTGAAAATCTTATTTCATCATATAAAAGAAAAGGTTCTGCCAATCCCAAAGGATCAGACGCAATACCTCTCGAGTTATTGAATATTCCAGATCTTACCCAAATACACCTTACAGCCAATTCTTATTAACTAAACTAAAATTTATTAAAAAACAAACGAGAGAATGGTTAAAAGCTCAATATACATACAGATATGAGTTCAATTCACTGAGGTTCAGTTTCATAGCAGAGATGGTGAGTTCTGTAGTTGCAGAGTTCTGTCAGAAATAGTTCATAGATTATAGTCCAAAATCATTGCAGGGTGTTCCAGTTTAGGACTGAGATCTCAGTCCTTTTGCTGAAGCTTCCCCTGTATGAAGCCTCAAGCAGAACTGAGATGACAGAATCAGGACCCAAGGATCTTTTACACAATTTCATGTCCTCGTTGACAAGTTGAGAGTTCCTCCAGGAACAAAAGGTAATTAGGATAACTTTGAAGGAGGTCCATCACTGGTACTTAGCTATAGAATTAACCTCAGGCAATTTGCTTGTTCCTCCACTGTTCACAGTACATTTTAAAAAGAGATGAATACCGAGATAATCCATGTTTAAAATTCATTTAAATGCTAGAATGTTTTTTTGATCTCTGAACTATCAGAATACAGCATAGACAGGGACTGTTGATTGACCATGCTCAAACATATGTAAATACAAACATTATCCCTCCACATGTCTTTTGAGGATTTTTATTTTGCAGGATATTTAACCCTTTCTGGCTAGGCATCGTGAGCTGCTAGTTCCTGCACTTTCAAGAACCAACCATCTTAAATGCTAGCTCTTTCTTCCCTGCTTGAAAATCATCCCTGGGTTGAGTTAAATCCACTCTACACTGAAAATACGGAGGCATACTCTGCAGTGACAAACAAGTCAACAAACTGTGAACAGCTTTCTACAGTTTTTTATTTTTGCCTGTTGTCCCACTGTCTGGAATGGTTCGTGACAGTGAGTGCCTACCTCAGAGTATACTGTCAGAACAGGGCAGACACCCCAAATTGGTGGTGCGTTCTATAATTGGATTTCACCAACCCAGCATCAAATGTGAACTCCTAGATTACTAAATCAGTCCTACCATGGAGTACAGCCAGTCCTTTTGGGCTTTCCAGTCTATCTTGGCACCCAGGCAAGCTGGACTTAGTGATAAATGGTCACTTACACCAAAAATCACAAAATACTCAGGTTGCTCCCAGTCCCAAAAGACCAGTCACTTGCCCCAGATCAATTTGATCTGTAGATCTCGCACCACAGACAACACAGGTAGTAAATCCTATAGTAAACTAACTAAGAATTATTGACTAGGAAAAAGAAATGAGAGAGTTATTTACAGATTAAAGCAGGTAACATATATGGACAAATGAGTTCAGTCTAAGGCAGTGGTGAGCAACCTGCAGCCCACAATCAGATTACCCTGATGGGCTGCATGCAGTCTATGGGCTGCAGGTTGCCCATCACTAGTCTAGGGTTGCAAAAGTGGAGTGAGATGTTGTAATCTGCCAGCATTGAATGCCTTTTCAGGGCTTACCCCAGGTCAGTCCTGGGGATCTCTGCTTTTCTGGTTCTTTGTTCCAGCCCTTGTAAGAGTCCAAACAGCAAAGAGATGAAAAATCTTCCTGTTAGCTATTTTTATTTCCTTTTTCTGGCATTCAAATCAATGGGATGAGGCCTGCTGCATATACTTCTCCATGGGTAGATGGGGCAAATAACAAAGCTTTTGTCCTATGATGTCCCACTTAATTTTGATAGGACTCCTGATTGGGTGGAGAGAGCCACTCTTCCTGTCTGAGTTCACAAATCATAAAAGTGGAGCAGAGTGTTGGATTTCCCTCTAGGAAGGCCCTCAGATCCTTTAATATCTGGGACTTTTAATGTATGTCTACATTTGGGAGGAGGAGAGGGGTTGGCTAACAGGACAGAAAGAGTTATTAGCAGTACCTTCTGCTACCAATATTTTAAATGCCAAGGGCTAAGACTGCGGTTTGTTTGTCTTCCATCAGTTTGGAAATCTTTCATGTAAACAGCAGTCAGCATTAATTAGAGCTCTGCCTATTATTTTTCCCTGTAAGATACAGCACGCAAACTTAGATGTAAACCAAAATACCTGCCATGTCTAAAATTTGGGTAACCTTTCCAGTGCCCTCAGTGTCAAGTTTTTTGTTTTGGCTGCAGGGTCAGTAGCTGGCAGGGAATAATTGGATTCAGATGCAAATTTTGATAATTGCTGCTTTTAAGATAAATCATGGTTTCTCTTCGTAGTATTTCTCTGTGCCTGGTTCTGAGATTATCTGACTAGCAGGGGAACCAATTAATGAGGCAAAGCAGCCAAGTATTCCTCTAGGCTTGTTTGTTATGCTGTACATGTGTGCATATTTTAAATGCAAATAAACCCATCTTTATTTTATTCATAGTTCTAATGGAAAGTCTGTGTCATGGTCTGAACCAGGTGGAAGACATGTTCCCAAGGGACAACACATGTGGCACAGACTCTCAATGCATGTAACGAGCAAGGAGACGGGATCCAATCAGACAGCAGTAATCAAGCCCCTCGCTAAAAGTTACCATGGCCAAGGCAAGAGCCTGACTTTTTCAGACATCAGCAGTAAGACTCTCTACAATGTGGTGGAGGAAGAAGAGAGCGAGCCAGTGCGCTTCAGCCAGCCCAGCAGCCCTTCCATGGTGGTGCACAGGTGGGTGACAGCCACACCCCCACTTCAGGCAATGGCAGAGGAGACCAACCTGTTCTTACCTGAACAGCCCCCCAAGAGTCTGGTGCTGCAGCAGAGATCTATTGTGGAGCAGCTGCAAGGCGTGGTCAACAAGTTTGCCACCAGCATTCCTGACTTCAACTCTGTGATCCCCATGCCCAGTGCAGGGAATGGAGTGAGGGTCCTCTACCAGCCTCCACTGCCGCAACAGCAGGTGCTTCCTCTCCAGATGGCCATTTTTAGTGAAGAGTCGGTCTCACCGCCGGCCGACGAGGTGGAAAGCGAGAAGTTTAAGCTCATTCAAGGATATGTGTATGAGAGGCCGGAGACCACAGAGGAGGAGGAAGAGGAGGAGGAGGAAGAGGAGCAGGTGACTAACAAACTGACTCTGGAAGATTCACCAGCACTGACGCCTCCATCTCCTTTCAGAGATTCGGTGGCTTCTGGCAGCTCGGTGCCCAGCTCCCCAGTGTCAGAGTCAGTGCTCTGCACCCCGCCAAACGTGACCTACGCTTCAGTCATCCTGAGGGATTATAAACAGAGCTCCTCCACCCTGTAGAATGAGAATTACATCAAGATGTGAACAAGGAGGATTTTGGCTGCTTTCAACTAGAAATTGCTGGGGGGAAGGGAGGGAAGAACCAAGACGTGTGGGTGGGGAAACTTGAGAAAGCAGAATGTGACATTATATGTGATGGGACAAAAACTGTATCCTGCACTAAAAATGATCTATTTGAGGGCTTAAATTATTTAGCTGTTAAAAAAAATAATAAAAGAGTTGTACTTTGAGAAGACAATAGGAAATTCTGACAAAGCACAAACCCAATAAACAACTTCTATAGCAAAAAAATGAGTAAACATAAAAATCACTCACACTCACACACACTCTTGGTAATGCTTGGAAATGACTCTGGATAAATGCAACCATGGATAAGTCATTAACGCATCTCATGGCTGTAATTCTTTATCTGGTGAAGAAGCAGCAGACGCAAGAGGTGGAGGCGGCAGGGTGTGGCAGGAACAAGGGAAGAGATCTCTGTTTGAGAGTTCATATTTCTTCTGGTTTAGTAGGTGAGATGAAGTGCAAATGCAAGTCACTGTAGTGTGTCTGTTGGGGAAAAGCAAAGATAACATGCTGACATATGATTTTAAAAGAGTTTTGTCAGAACAATCAGTTGCTCACATTAGATTTTTTTTAACTTGTGCTGATTTTGAAACGGGGCCAGGATAATCACAACATTTTTTGTGAAGATTCAAGAAGTCTGGTTAAAAGAGCCTTTGTTGTAGTACTTGTAATGTTCTGAGTACTAAGAAGAACTGCCCTTTTGTATAAGATTGCAAGCCATGTGGCTAAACTGTTACATTACATTTATGGTAGCAAAATATTTACCAAGTAACCTTTCATAATACAATATGTTTGCCATGTGATTACATTGTTTTTTGTGTTACTATAGGAACAGATACATCAAAAATAACTGTAAACTTATAGCAACAATTACTACTTCAAACAAAAAGGCAATTCTTTATCGTGAGTCATAAAATCCATTGTAGAAGCAAGAGAATGAGTGTATGGTTGTGTGTGTGTGTATAGTATGTGTGAAATGTAATGTCTAATAACTGCCACTGGAAGATTGTCTTACAAATATACATGGATATTTTTATGTTCCAATCATGTTTTATAGCATTGTTACAAATATACTATAGATCTTTGAAGGTTTGTATGCTGTGCTAACACATTTTTCATATATAAGTTAAGACGGTTGTTACCCTTATAATAGATGCTTTATTTTGCAGATATTTTATTATGTGGAAATATGCTATTGATAACTAGTGCTTTGAGAGCTTATTACTTTAAATATTTGCAACAACTGTGGTTAACTAAAATAAAAAGTCTGTTTTAGAAATCTTGCATATGCCAGTATTAAAACTATAAAGGCAAGACTGGAAAAAGTATTTAGATCATTTCTAATTATTTCAGATAGTTACAAATAAAATCATATTGAGACAAGAACTTTCATCAGTGCTTAATATGTACACAAAGATCCAGATCTATTCAGAGTTGTCCTTTACCTCTCAGCCTCTTCTACTTACACGTCTTATTCCAAGTGTCTGTGTTTTTTGCCTGTATGGTTTCCCTTTCTGCTCTTTTCATTTTTAATGGTCATTTCTATGCTTCTCTGTTTCTGTCCTTTTTCACATCCTCTTCTCTCCACAGTTCACACATTTGCCAGAGATGGGCCTAAACCAAAACCCTGCCCCAGACATTCTTAAAATGTTCTGGGGTTCAAAATCCAGATCAAACTCTTGTGGCTTGAGTGCATCAATTCAATGAACTGTGGTTGGTTTGGTTGGCTTGATTTGGTTCGTTCATCGGCTGGTTTTTGTTTTTTATGTATTAGATATTGTGTTATATAGGCCACTCATATGGAGCAAATCCTCAGCTGCTGTAAATTGTCATAGCTTGATTGACTTCAGCTGAGGATCTGTTCCATAATTTCTACACTTCATTTTCTCTTGATATTTGTGAAGTGTTCTTTTCATGCCAGCATAATTACATAATTGCTTTTTGTCATAGGTCCTGTATGTTTCTGCCAGAATTATTCTGAATTCCTCATATTTATACTTGATTTTTCCCCTTTTATTTCATTTTAGTCTAAAAATGCCTGTTGCCAGTAATCAATTCTTCTATTAACGTGTTTATTTTTTTATCTAATTATATAGCAGCAGCATTAAAATAATTGGCTGGTGCCCCAAATCAGATCCAATATTTAATCCTTACTCTTTTCTTTTTATGGTATTCCTTTCAATATGACTTGTTGCCAATTACTATTATCATCTTGATGTGAAAAGCATGAATTGACTTTGCCCAAAGAAACCACTACATCTTTGTTGAAAAATTGAGGTCTCTGGTCAAACCTAAAGATGTCATTGGGTTTGTTGGTTGGTTTTTGTTGGCTCAGTTTTGTTTTGTTTTGTTTTAAACTGTAGCTAGATTAAAGAAATAAGAACAAATGCAATGATATTTCTCTTGAGAAGCATACTAGCAAAGGATTCTATATTCTCATACCTACTATTAGTATAAGATGTTTTGTGTTGCTACCGATAGCAACAGGGCTAGTACTTTGAAGACATGAGTTAGATAAGACATAATGATTGATAGATATATAGATATGTATGCCTATGGCAAATTTTAGGTTGTCTGACCTAGCTGATTTGCACACATTAAGCACTGACTTTACTACTGTTTAATCATAATATCATGAGTAGGAGTTTTCTTGAAATTCAGTATAGTAGGTCTGTTTGTAATTGTTAAAACTGTAAACATACACATACATAAAGTGTATCTAAAGGGCAAGAACCCACCTTCGTGTATGTGGCTGTACAAGTTATTAAGCTTCCTGTAAAAGTTATTTCTTTTGGCCTGTCAAATGCTAGATTCAAATGGCCTTTTTGTCAAAATGATCTTGATGATGCTGTATAATAAATATTTTCTATTTATTATTTTAAAAGATTCTTAATATTTGTTTCATGGGATAAATTGAAAATTTTTGAACATACATGTCCAGAAAAAAATCTGAGCTTTTAATTGGTATATTACAGTAACAAGTTTTTGTGTCAGAGAGACTAGAATGCCTTATGCATACAGGTATTGATTAAGCTATGTTTAAAAAAGAAAGCTATTCTGCTTACTGGTGAAGAACAGGAGCATCGGGTCTTGGGTTGTAAGTTGTAGAGAATATTTAACTGGGAATGGGTAGGCATCTCTGCCACCCCATGGGATCAGTCCAGAAAATTGTTAATGTGAATTTTCATGGGTCTCAGGTGCTTGCATATGCCAATTCTTTCACTCCCGAAGGAACCTATTCAGAGTAAAGGCTTGTCACAGAAGTCATAAAAACGGTCTCCATTGCTTTGAGCTATGAGCACCAACTTATATCAAACACCTTACTGCTTCCTGTCCTGCAATGCTTAATGTTAAGATCAGCAAACTTCTTGACTCTGCCAGTGACTCACATGGCTCTTTAGTGAGTCACTTAACACATTAGTTTGGGATTGATAAGTGAGTCACTTAAGCACATTGGGAAAATGGGAGCATGATAAGCAGAGTGGTGTGAATAATGGATTTTTGGTTTCCTGGCAATTCCAACAAACTGGGGAGGAAAAATTGTTTCAGGTTGAACTGGAAACAATTTTTTTCTAAATTTTCAGCAAATTGAAAAGTTTTTTAAAAATCACATCAAGTCAAACAGAATGTTGATTATTAGTATTTAGCATTTTTGAACTTTTTAAAAATGATTTTGAAATTTCTAAACAAAAAGTTATTTTTCACCAAACCATTTAAATAACTGTTTCTTTTAAAAAATGTCAAGCCAGGTAAGGTGGCCATGAGTCAGCTCTCTGCCGGGCTACGTGCTTGGTGCTGCATCTCAGGATATATAACACAGAATTTATTCCAAAATATTCAAGGACGATGAATAAAGCTTTGGTTCTGATGGTTTATTCCTGGACTTAGTCTTACCCTGCTACATATGTGCTAATATATTTAGGGCCTGATTTTATATATGCATTGATTTGAATCAGGTGTACAAAAGATCAGAATCAGTGTTTTCTTTTCCCTGTTTTTTTTAAAGGCACAGATACATTTAGTTTACGAAAGAACATTTGTTAGAAGAAAAGTTCCTAGACACACCCTTTAAAGTGAATTGTGTGGCATATTTAGCATATTCAATTTAATATGATTTTTCACAAGTAGTCTTTGGTTGGCAGGATTTCTGACTTCTGTTTATATTTTATTTAAAAAAATATTGTCAAGGTGAAAATCATGGGCCTGATTCTCCTTTCACCTACGCGTGTTTAAATCAAGAGTAACGTTGTTGCCATCAGTGGAGCAATATCAGCATAAAACTGACATGAGTCAAGAATCAGACCCTCACATGTTTAAAACAAAAATCCTGATCTGGTTTTGCATCTCCCTATATCTTAGGCCATTAATACAAACACATTTTAAAATATAGAACACACATTTTGCTACTTAAGTTCATTTTGTGTTTTGCATTTCGCTCAGCCTGGGTAGTAGAATGAGACTAGCCAGTTTTACTTTCTGTATCTAGTCAGTTTTAGATTCTGGTTCCCATGCTGTTGTGCTTTGGATTTGTCCCACCGAGGAAGAATATTACAGCCTAAGTCATTTAAAATCATGTACATGGTTCGGTTCATGTTGTTTTTATTATTGTTTTTTTCACAAAAGTACAACAAAATAAACATTTACAGAAAGCAGATTGGGCACAGTCAATATAAACAAACTGCACTAAATCTGAGCAAACAACAGTTGGAGGAAATGCTAAAGGGAAATTCTCCAGACTGTAAAGCCTGCATTGTGCATCTCGGGGGGTCCAAAGGAGACTTTAACCTGGTTTAGTTGGACAATAGAGGATTCCCCTTGTGTACGGGAATCCTCCAATGACACAGATACAAAATAGTAGTTCCTACATCACCTCATCCTGGCCCCAAGCATAGAGAGCATGGAGAGGGAAAGGGGTATTGCTACTCATCTGCTACCAGGTGTCTCTTCAGCCTAACATAGCAAGGCATAACGAGATCCAGTGACTGGAAGTTGACATCAGGAAGATTTAAATTGGAAATAATAAGCATATTTAACAATGAAGAAAATTAACCACTGCAACAGGTGACCAAGGAATGCAAGTAAATTTTCCATCACTTGGGGTCTTCAAATCAAGAGTATAGTTTTTCTAAAAGTTATGCTCTAGTACAACCTCAAGTTATTAGGCTCAATGCAGAACACCCTGGATGAAATTCCATGGCCCATACCATCCAGGGTGTACCCTAATTATAAATTATGTATTCATTAAATTGATTACTTAAGAGTTCCTAGTAATCACTCTAAGGTTTGACAGGTTCTTGTACCAAGATCAGGCCCTGTATTATTAAAATTACTGTTCAGTTAGGAACTTCGATGTGCACAGTTGCAACACTCACACTTTAGGAACCCTTCTGTATTTACAATAGTTTATTAATACATATAGCAAAGTCACAAACACTCTAACCCAGCAAGACAGAGATAATACAGAATGTACATCTGCACATCCATATAGTCACATCAAACCTGCAGAACAACCGGAAATGTTAGCCATTATCTTCCTCATCACCATTACCTTCCTCCTCATCACCAACGGCCATCATTCTGGCATCTCACCTCTTTCTCTCCTCCTGCACACAGGCTGGGATACAATTGTATAATATGTTATGTTGATGCCAGTATGCCTAAAGCATATTCAGTAGTGGGGTTTCCTTATGTGTATTTCCTCACTCTACTAATGTTGCGGTGCCCTTCTCCTATAGGTTAGTATGTTAATGATCTCAACTTATTACCATATATATCAATTCATTGCCATGGCACTCTTGTGGTCAGACATCTGTAGATGTTCTATCCTAAAATATACAAAAGCTGGCATGTTCCTGTGTTGGCCAGTGGTGCTATGGACAAACTTTCCCCTTAAATGCTATTCTCAGTTCCCCAAAACTTAGGGGTGACCGTTAGGCCATTTATCTGTGCCAAAGTTTGTAGGCCTCAAGCCTTATGCTAACTGGTGAAACCAATGTCTTACAGGATATAGGTCTGTAGGTTCCTTGTGTTACTGCTAAATAAAATAATGCTAAAGCTAGCTCTATGGGCTACAAGGATGTCAGATTAGATGATCATAATATTCACTACTGACATTGCATCTGTGCTCAAAATGACCCCAGTGGATCACAAACAGTCTGCATAAGAGAAAACATCCTTATCTTGGGTAGGGGGGTAAACTGGTGCCCATCATCCCTGTAGTGAGGCAATGCAGGTTCCCGTCGCCCCAGAGAGAGATGAGCCCCTCCAGACACCAGAATGGGCGGAACCAGGGAGCTCTGAGCCTGCCCCCCAGAGGGTCAGGCATATCACAGGAAGTATAAAGGCCCGACCCCAGAGCTCATTAAGAGAGCAGCCGCCAGGGAGACCAGCGGCCTCTGGTCTACCTCCAGGTTAGGAAGCCCTGACAACCTGTGGTGGACCCAAGGGCTGGCCGGGTCTGCCCCAGGCCAGATACCCGGAGAAGTTGCTGAGCTTGCCTGATGCCAGAAATCCCGAGGAACCAATGGTGTTGGATCCCCCTGAGCTCAACACCCTGACCCAGGTACCTCAAGAAGGGGAGTCCGGAAGTAGCCCAGGGGCAGCTGACCCTAATCTGGCTGCGACACTGCCAGAACCCATGTCAGTGTGTTGCAGTCAGGATCCGCACTGATGCAGCAGAGGGTCTTCTGCTGCTGCTGGGTTGGGGCTGGGACACAGCTGAGTGGGAGGGCCAGCATCCCCCTTGCCACCCAACTTGCAGGTGGCAGTCTCCCCTTTGACCAGGCCTCCAGATCAGGGCCAGTGCATTCATTTAGGCGATGTAGGGGACTAAGATTTGGGAGGTGACTATGGTGGCCTGATCTTCGGCCGCCCCAGTCGCCCCCGGCATTTAGGTGGAGGGAGCTGGGGCAGGGGAGCGCAGGGAGGGCTGCCTGCAGCAAGTAAGGTGGAGGGAGCGGCACACAGGGGAACTCTCCACCCCAGCTCACCCCTGCCCCGCCTCCTCCCCGAGCATGCCATGGCTGCTTCACTTCTCCCGCCTCCCAGGCTTGCAGCACCAACCAGCTTAGGCGCCGCAAGCCTGGGAGGCGGGAAAAGTGAAGCAGCGACGGTGTGCCTGGGATGGAGGTGAAGCAGGAGTGAGCTGGGGCCGGGGAGGGTGCCTCAGGGTAGAGGGTGGGGGGTGGGAAGCTGCCACAAGGGGGGCACCTCAGGGCAGACATGGGGAGCTGCCGCGGGGGGGGGGGCACCTCAGGGCAGGGGCACGGGGGAGGGCGCAAGGTGGAAGTTTCGCCTAGGGAGCAAAACATTCTTGCACCAGCCCTGCTCCAGATCCAGGGCCTGGTCTCACTGTTTATGTACTGTTATTGCTCAGCCCCTGCCTGAGGGCCTGAGCACTGTCTCACCATTGCCCCACTCTGACCTAGGGCCTGGGCTGATGACTAACAGTGTTGTTTCTGCTCTCACAAAGGCCACAGAGGAAGACTCCTGCAGCCAGACTAATTCCTCGCTAGACCTCTTCCCGAACTGAGTGAGGTAGTGTGGGTCCACGGCGCCCCAGAGAGAGGAGCGCCCCAGCTAACCTCTCTATGGTCCCTATGACCATGGAACAGGAAAATGGCTTGATGCCACTTTTGGCCCTGTCTCCAGACTTGTGCCAAGGGCATCTTAGCTGCTCGGAGGCTCTGCTTCTCCACTGCCTTGCCCTGTCCATGGTAGGTTTGGCATTCTGACCTGGTAAGATTTTGCAGCTAGTTTGCAAAGGCATAAATGATTTAACAAAGTGAAAGGCCAGGGGCAATCAGGCCCTTGGTGTTTAAATTTGGCCAAAGCATTTGTCATTATTTAGGGAAGAACAGCTGAAAGGGTTGATAAAAGCTGTTTTATACAAAGTCTAAATGTTGTCTTTTAAAATAGTTCTTAAAGGGAGCAGGAGGTGGGGGGAGCCTGTTGTTATTGGGTTGTTTTGTTGGGATTTTTTTCAAATACATTAATCACTAAAGAGATACTTGGCAAGCACCAGTCTATCAAAGCATCAGGAAGTGGATGCAAACCTGTGGTGAATATGAAGGCTTTGGTTTGTCAACAATGAGGTTTCCAACAGGCATGTTAAAACAACAACAAAACATGTACAATGCTCTTGCATGCCCTACATCTGGAACAAAATCAATGGCTCGGTGAGCCCTGCTAACTTCAAAACACAGATATTAGCAAAGAGAAGAGTGTGTGAATGGCTGAAAAAAAAAAGACTTCTATTTTCAGTGCTCTGACTAATCCCATCTCCCTTCAAAAAAAAAGGATCAACACACCTTTTGCTTAGTGTTGTTGCAATGAGACCAACACCTTCCCAATTTAAATAAGTCCAAACAAATTGAGGTGGAAGGGGGCACTGTTTTGGCCCAGGGAAGAATTCTTTCACTAGCCTTTGTTTTAAACTTGATTTCAAAGACAAACACACATATCAGCACTCTAGAGAGAAACACAAAAGTAAAACGGTGTGATGACCTGTGCAGTTTCCCTCCACAGAACTTCTAGGTGGTGAATCAGCTGACACTGATACCAAGGCAGATAAATTAAAACAGTGAGGATGGGAATGGTAGGACTATTTAGGGATGATCACTACACCCACATATTTACTGTTCACAAAATATTCAGGCTCTGTGTAGATGGAATGAATCCCATACAGGGGCAGCTTCCCTCCTCCTTGACTTCTGCTATTCCCCTCGGTGGCCTGAAATCAAGTTTTGTAGCATTGCCACACTTGTTTTGTGTGGTGTTGGGATGGATTGGCATAAAGGTGACTCTAGTCCAATTTCACGGTCTGTCCCTAATTTGGCTTATGCCGAGCCAGCATGGAGACCTTCTCTGTGGTGAAGAGTGTCTGGATTGCTCCATGTAGCTCTTAGGTGGGGCTTAAGTGGTACAAATGGCCCTCTACACAAGATTTAAATGGTTTGTCAACAAGCAGGGCCTATTACTCTTCTCAGGCAGACTCCTTGAGGGCAGGCTGAAAGTTTTCACCTGCTCATTTGACTTGGTTAAGCACAGCCAGCCAGCTACATCCTTCACTGCACAGAGTGATTGTAATAAAAGAAAAGAGGATAAAATCATCTCAAAGGAGGAAAAAAAGGAGACTTAACTGTGCTGAATAAACTGTGTATTGTTTGCCTTGAAAGTCTTCAAGATCCTTAGTTCTGAAGTCAGTGGAGCTACCCTGATTTGCACCTAAATGGAGCTGTAGCTCTAGCCCTTTATTTGTTATCTTGCCCTTGGGAAATTTCACTATACTGAAGAGATTGCAATATCATCAAAGCAAAGAGCTTCCTTCCAGTGTCAAAGGCTAGTCTACCATCACCGGTAGTGGCAGCGCTCATCAGAGCTGAGATTCTAAACAACTGTTTTCACTGGCCTGAATGGTAGGATTTTTTTTTAAATGTACCTTAGATTAAAAATTCACATACTTTTTCTTCGCTAAAGGGTACCTTTTTAATGGGAAAAAATGAGTTGAGGGATTTTTGGGGGGTGCTAGTTTGAACATGGAAGCCAAATCTGTTCAGCTACATTTGCATTTGGCCTGTGTTAAACCCTTGTTATCTGTTTATAAAATGACTGGTGGCATAATGAACAGCAGTAGAAAGTCAGTATTGCTGCTCCACTGAAACTATTGAAACAGCTGATTTCTACCAACTGAGGATCTGGCTGACTTACATGTGCAATTAACTTTTGACTTTCATGGTTTTTCTTTTAGTTTAAATTTTCAAGCATCATGTTACATGCATATACATCCTAGTATAGTGAGCTCAGCATGGGTCAAGCAGCCAGGAGTACCCAAGTTCCAGTCCCAGCTCTGTCACTGGTGCTTTGTGGCCATGAGCAAGTCACATAGGCCAAAACTGGGTGCCTAAAGGCAGGCACTCAAATCCATTTTTTAGGCATCAAAATAAGTGGTTAGATTTCAGAGGCACTGAATTCCCACTGCGACCAGCCTCTGACAGGAAGGCAGCAGTATCCAGTGTACTTCTCCCTCAAAAGTAAGCTGTATGGACGACTACCATGCTCACGTGCACTCCCTCCCCACCCTGATAATGACTAGTTTTCAAAACTTTTTGAAGCCAACATTTTTTAAGGGGCAAACAGCACTGGCCCACTCATCACTTAGTGGGGTCTCTGTTGAGCAACTTGAAGTACTCCCTCCCATGAGACACTGAGCTCTGCATGCCTGGGAATGGGAAATCAGGCATTAAAGCCAGAGCAAGCTGGCTGGCAGACCACAGTACACTATGCCAGGCCAGCTCTGTCCTCTCTTTCTCTGTTTATGTTCTTTCCCTCTCCAAGCTCTGCCCACTGGGAGTCACACTGCTTCTGTTCACAGCACTACCGACAATATCTCAGCCTGATCAAACATGTTGCAAAAAGAAGAATTTACCTTTTGACCTCAACTCCACAGCTCTGTTTTTATACCCAAAATTCACACTTACTGTCACAGATAATTTTTCTCTTATGACAGAAACAAGCAAAGCAAACTCAACACCAAAGAACTGTTCACCTTTTAAGAAACCAGTGAAAGGATGTAATTTGCCATGCAACGCCTTCTAATGACTTTTGGAATTATAAAGCATTATTTCCAAGAGGGGAGATTGTTCCCCCAGGATCCATAGACAGAGGAGATCCTCCATGCACAGATTTCCCCCTTCCTGTAAAAAGCAAGAGCCAATTGCCTCTGCAGCACTATGCCTTCCTGGCTGTTCTAACTTTTGCTTAAAGGCCCCTCCATTTTGCAGAACCTTCAACCTGTTGGGAAGTTCTGGGGTATCAGCTGTGAGAAGAACCATGCTGTCAGGGAGTGGGCCAAGGGTTCCCTGGAGCTGGTGTGAATGCAGAAGGCTTCCTTGTGGATGGCCATGGCCTCAAGCAGATACCCTAAAATCCCACTGGTTAGATCAAGGGTTGGCAACCTTTCAGAAGTGGTGTGCCAAGTCTTCATTTATTCACTGTAATTTAAGGTTTCACATGCCAGTAATACATTTTAATGTTTTTAGGTCTCTTTCTATGTCTATAATATATAACTAAACGATTGTTGTATGTAAAGTAAATAAGGTTTTTTAAATATTTAAGAAGCTTCATTTAAAATTAAATTAAAATGTAGAGCCCCCAGGGCTGGTGGCCAGGACCTGGGCAATGCAAGTGCTGCTGAAAACCAGCTTGCGTGCCACCTTCGGCACCCATGCCATAGGTTGCCTAGCTGTGGGTTAGATCATCCATCTATAGGGCTTGCCTGATATGCCTGCCTTCAAATTTGCCCCCTAGCATTCAGCCAGCCATTACAGTGCTGCCTCCAACCTGCAGCACACAGCCCCTCTCTCTCTCCCTAAGCCTGATCCTCTTCATCCTCAATGTCACTTCTTTTTCCTGTTCACTCTGCATAACACAATGCTCTCTGTCCCTCCAAGAATGACCTGTCTTTTCCCTCTGGCCCATTCTATGGTGATAAGTAATGAATCAGCAGGTTCATCACAATATAAAATCCCCACAAGGCAATGTGTCCCCACCAAACCCAATTGACTGGACTCTCCTTACACTAAGACTGACTCCCAGAACGTGACTAAGACAGCAGAGTCCCTAGTTACAAAAGAACTTTGTCTTAGAGGTGCTAGCATTGGCTGGCTTCTAGACAGTTAGGCCTGTTGTTGTGGTAAGAGACCCTAGTAATGAGATAGGAAAGAGATTGCACAAACCAAAAACTCAGTGTAGGTCTCTTAGGAACTACCGTTTCAGGAGGGTACTAGAGCACCTGCTCCAGAACTGTTGGATATTAACCAGAGCAGTCATGGTTTCCTTATCCCAGGCTGGAGGAGAAACACAGGTGCTTCTGAGAAAGGCAAAAGTAGGCCATCCTGGTAGGTCTCTCTCTCTCACCTCTTGGCCTCTGGTCTAATGTCGCCAAAGTCATTGCAGGAAGTTTACAGGCTATTAGGCCCATTACACAAAGAGCAGAAACTGGAGCTTGCACAAGATAAAGTGTAAGCTCTGCCTGAGCCCTCTGGTTATCTCAGAACTCTCCCAAACTTCAGTCCTGCTTCTTGTGAGCCATTTGCGCCCCCGTGCCCTGGGGGGAAATCCTTAGCCTTTTATTTATTCAGATGGTCTGTGATGACATTTCTGCTTTCTGAACAGTTGAGCTTCTGTTGTAATGGAACTTGGAGTCAAAACCATAGCTCCAATCTGGAAGCAGTTTATGTCTAGAGTCACCGTTGCAACTGAAACTGGCTCCACTAGGACAAGCTGGCTGGGCTCACAAACCCTCATAAGGGTTACACAGCTCATTTGCAAATGGAAAGACAGGCTAAATTTGCTGAATAAATTATCCCCTATGAATAGTTTGCTCAGCTCTAGAATCTAGGAACTAAAACCCGAGTTGTAAAAACCCAACGTTGTGACTATGGAAATACAACAGAGATACCATGTACCAAGTGTGCCCCATTACATGCTTCTGATTCACTCAGTGTGTGCTAAGTTCAGATGGTTCCTTTCAGCTGGTGACTTACTCAGTTTTGTTCTTTACTCATTGTCACAGTGGATCATATTAGAGATAATGCCCCCTTCTCTGCCCCGACCTATCCAGTCATTGTGTCCCTCTCCCCTACAAGGGCAGCAGACAGTTCCCAAGAGAGGGCACATCAAATACTAAACTTTTTAGCCAAGAAGTCATAATTCATATCAAGATTCATCCATTCTAAAGTGTTATAGCCATAGCATCCCATAAGCAAAGAGTAACACTGACATAGTGACTCCCAGCTGGGTATCCAAATATATTTGAGTTATGGGCCTTCTAGTTCCATAAGTCTCATACTGATAACACAATGCCTAAGGGGTTCCCTGTCATATGCCTCTTTGAAGGCAGTCTGAAGCACTTTTTGTCCTTAAGGGATGCCGGATATCCCAAATGGCACCCTGGATGTTATTGAATTAATGCAGTCAGAACTGTGGAATCAGAACCCTGCTTCCAACATAGAGGGATGTAGAAGATTGTGGCAAAAAGGCTTTCCTTTTTAAATCTAAATCTGAATATCTTTGACAGAGACCACTGGTCTCAATTGCTGGTCCACAGGGCCACTCAGTAACCTGCTAGCAGTTGCTAGAACTAGAAGCGCAACTCTCACAGAGGACTCCAGTCCTGGGATCTGATTGGCAGAACTCTGGGGATCCTGCTTGGGTACCTACTTCTATTTAAACCAAGCACAGGACCAGGATGTTGTCCATGCAACTGGGTTTCCCTTGCTTAGGACTGCTTCCCCTATTATACCTGCTTCTGGGGATCTCCTGGTAACCTGAGCCTGCCTGCCTCCTGACACTTGACTCTCAGTCTGCCCAGTTATTTTCAAGTTAGTTTTGTATTGGTGACCCCTTCCACACAGCAAGCCTTTGAATGGGGCAGGGGAAATTTAATGGAGGCTCAGGAATGTCAGCCCCACAGAGCTCACTGCTTGTGATCTTCATGTAACCACCTTGCAACTCCCTCTGAGGGGTCAAGAACCCCAGTTGGAGAACCCTAGCTTGTCTCAGGCTCTGATCTCCTCGTATCTGAGCCAGCCTACTCCTGACTCCTACTCTGACCACTAGCTCAGCCTGTCCATGTCTTGGTCATGACAGTATTTATGATGATGCAGAATACTTTAGAGGCAACATGTCTCACTCTCTGTAATGGAAAGCTCATATCAACCGCAAGGCACTTATATTTTTATTTTATTGTTCCAGTTTATTAAAAAATAACCTGCTAAAGACCTTACTACAAAAATGCTATCAAAACACACATTAGCTGCCTAAATTCTGCATATCAAGAGATTGTTTTACTGCAATAGCCTTCTGCTCAACTTGGAAATAGGCATATCCCATTGAAAAAAGAGACGAAAGAATATCAAGAAGTTAGTGTAAAGAGGATTTCATGATGAAGAGTATTGTGTGGTGCTCCTCTTTGCTAGACCAAACAACATCTTAGCATGCAACACACAGGTTTTCTCTTTATAGTCCTGTTGCCTGACTGAGGCTGAGCACCAGTTGTGCTGAACTGAGCCCTGAGGTTAATCATCCAGTCAAACCAGTTTTACTAACATTTTCCCAGTGGTTTATTCTCTGCTGGCAGCTCTTAAAGTTGTCACAGGTGGCAGATATATATTTTAAACAGGCTCAGGCAAAGAAAAGTCATGTCTTTACAGAAGGCTAGTTGTAGTTTTACCTGTTTTGAAAGCAAAGCCCTCTGTGAACCCATAGAGAAGTCAGACAATCAAAGTACCATATCATTCTACTGTATCTGTCTGTAGAAATCTGTGGTGATCCCATTGGCACAGAGTTTGTCACCAAAGCAGAAGACCTGATATATATTTACTTTAAAAAAATACACCTAAAGGAGCATGGATGGCTGGGGGTGAAGTTCATAATTGGAAAGGAAGCCTTTCACCTATCACTGATTTGAACCTGGGCTAAGTCAATAGTAATTGTGCGGTCCAGTCTTCACCATCTCATCTGACAATTGGCTGGTGGTAAGTGGGAAATGAGTTGGTGGTCTCAATCCAGCACCTAACAGACACAAGTCTACATCATAATTGGTACTAACTAGTACCCTTCTTGGCATTCACAACACAGAGCTTCAGGCATCATGACTTAACTATCGTCTCACATCTAGTGGCAAATTCAGCGCAGAGTTGAGGTGCAGATGTGGTGTAGTGAGGAGAAGCTGACATTACAATTGTCTGTGCTCTTCCTAGCTTATGGGTAAGCAGTGGATTTAAATTGCCATGGCTGACAATATGACCTCTTCCACCAGCATTACATTTACTTGAATAATTTATTTTAAAAGTCCATTCTGGCTTTGAAGCTTGCACCCTTTTAAGCCCATTAAAAGAGCAGTGTGTCTGGAATGGTAATATTTTACATTTCTACCAAGCCTTCCATCCTAGGGCCTCAATTACTTTAGAACATTTATGAATTTAGCTGAGTTTTGTAAGGTAGATAGGTATTATTCTAATACCCATTTTGCAGATGAGAAAGCTGACACCAAGAAATTAAGGCGGACATTTTCAGATTTGGTTGTATAGTATATGGAACAGATTTGAACTGAAAAAAAAAGATATTTTATTCTCGTACAAATTCATCTAAGCAACTAACCTGCCTTTATCTTGAAAAAATTCCTTGCTCTCTCTCTCTCCTTTGACCCCCGGAGCATGCTCAATACAGCCTGTGGGCTTCTAACAGTAAATAGCTATTCTCGTCTTGGGCTCCAGGAAGGAATAAGCATAACAAAAATACCTACAACATTACACTCCTCCCCCTTTAAATGATTAGTAATAATACACTGAAAACATTAACAGTATAACAACAAAACACAACATCCTAAGAGGTTGGGGTAGGCTGCCTAATCCTCATGCCATTACAAGGGATTAGGCTTCCCTTTCTATCATAAGTGATTTACTACTACACATCTAGTCTGTCTCTAGGTTTGAGAGATTTTCTGGAATGGCACAAGGAAAACACCTGTAGTCCTTCATCAGAAGCAGATGCAGAACAGCCTTCTGATAATACAACAATCTCTGCAGGCTTAACTTCCAAGTCTGCTGCAGTGGCTGATTTGGGATCCTCAACAATCTCACTATTTCTGGATATAGAAATTGGATAGTCTAATGACTCCATAACACCTGGTACTTCAACATCTGAATGAGTACTCTCTACAGATAACTCCGCGTAGTACTGCTGGTTAACCTGATTGTGGGGGCTACAAATGTGCCTCCCATCTGGTAACTCAGGTCCAGGACCGGCTCCAGTGTTTTTGCCACCCCAAGTGGATAAAAAGGAAAAAAAAAGCCGTGATCAGCAGCACTTCGTCAGCAGCTCTACCGCCACAGCTTCATTGTCTGGTGGCAATTCAACAACAGGTCTTTCCTTCTGAGAGGGACTGAGGGGCCCGCCACCGAATTGCCGCCAAAGAGCCGGATGTGCCGCCCCTTTCCGTTGGCCACCCCAAGCACCTGCTTGCTGCGCTGGTGCCTGGAGCCAGCCCTGCACTGCCAAGCTTTTTCATCAAAAGGCAGCTTTTGGCAATGAAACAGCAGAGGTGTACACAGTGCAAAGCCACTTGTTGCAATGAATCTTCTCAGTTGCAGCACTTTAAAAAAACCACCTTGATGAGAGTGATAAGGCTTTTTGCCCAAAGGTTTTTATCACTAAAATGCCAGTGTAAACACCTTGCTTGCTTTTCACACTGTAATTGGCATCAGGAGGTGTCCCATAATGCCTGCAGTGACCGCTCTGCTCATTGTTTTGAACACAGCAGCACTGCAGGCATGTGCCCCTCCCCTTTCAAAGCTCCATTCTGACAGCCCATTTGCTGTGATGTTCTGCTCCGAAACAAAGAGGAAATCATTAATGTGGACTGCTCCTGTCCTACTGTCTCCCACAGTAGGAACACAGAGGCAGGCAGGCAGGGGTGGAGGTGTGTGAGAGAGAGGGACTCTGTGCTATGCAAAGCCAAGGAGGGAGGCCCACAGGGGCTGTTGTCCAGGTTTCCCCCTCCCCCTGCAAGGGCAGGTTGCTTTTGGCAGCTGACTGAATTTAGGAGACAGCAAGCCGACATACTCACTCTCCCTCAACACACATTATCTGTCTCTCCCCATCCCCCCATATACACACACTCCCTGTCACACACACTCCTCCCCTACACTTCAGTTGAAAAGCAGATTGCAATCTAGTAGGATGCCCATGGAATAATAGGATGGAGAAACCTGCATCATGTGATGCTGTGCCTGCCTCATGAGGCATTGCAAACCCTTCCCAAAGCACCCTGTGGCCAATTGCACAGTGGGATAGCTACCCACAGTGCACTGCTATCTTTGCCATTGCAAGAGCTGCTAGTGTGGATGTGTTCCAGTGACACAAGGAGCACAGTGTGGACATGCAACAGCAGTTTAATCAAAAGACTTTAAAAATGTCATATAACTTTTGGCAAACAAACTTGGCAGTGTAGACATGGGCTCAGTCACCCAAATTCTGGACCAATTTCTGTTAGTGAGAAATACAAGCCACACAGAGGCCTTCTTCAGCTCTGGGAAAGGTGGAACAGATTGTTTAGCGTAAGTAAGTAGCATATATTGTAAGGGACCAGTCAAGGTAGAGTGGTATGTTAACACCTCTACAGCCATATCATTCAAAGAGGGGGATTAATGGATTACAAATTGTAATAGGCCATAAATCCAGTGTCTCTGGGCAGTCCATGATTTTTAGGCTACGTCTACACTGGCAATTGAACTACGGAACTTTTGTCTTTCAGAGGTATTGACCCCCCCCACCACCACCACCTGCGAAAGAAACATTTTGGCAACAACAAGTGCCAGTGTGAATAAATGCAGCTCATTGGGGGTGGAAGTATTTTGTCAGCAGAAGAGCCGACAAACAGCAGCTACACTGCGCGACTTTTAGCAGCACGGCTGTAGGAACACTGCCGTGACGCTAAAAGCGTTGTAGTGTAGACAAAGCCTTAATGTCTAGCAGAGTAATGAATTTAAGCACCCAGGTTTGTCTTTTGAAAGTGTTAAGCAGGTTTCCTTTGAGGATGAGGGCTGATAGGTCAGATATAGAGTGATCCTTTGTGAAAAGTGTTCTCCCACAGGTGACAGGGTGTTTTTGTCTTTTATCATTTTCCCGTGTGAGTTCATTTGAGAGTATAGTGATTATCTGGTTTCACCCACATAGTTGTTATTGGGACATTTAGTGCACTGGATGATGTACACTGCATGTTATGCTTGGCATGTTTAGCATCATGGAGCTTGAAAGGTGGGTTGTGGCGGGGCAGGGTGTTGATCGTTGTAGCAGTGGAAATCTGTTTGGAGGTTTTGCATTGTTTATTCTTTCAGGGTCTGGTGCCACTTTGAGAGGGTGTGTGCTGGTCTTTGAGGAGCTTGCTTCAGATTATGAGCTTAGAGAGGTGGTGAGGGGGAGGGTTGTTTGAAGGCAGAAATGGGGGGTTCAGAAAAAATTCTTTCAGGATGGCATCCCTATTAAGCATGGGTTGCATTTGTCTGATGGTACCCTGTATGGGTTCAAGTGTGGGGTAGTAGATGACAAGGGGTATGCAGTCAGAGGTGGTTTTATTTCTGTATTGAAGTGGGTTCTCTCAAGGTATTTGGGTGGCCCATTCCATGATGCAATCATCCTCAGTTTAAAACAGCTTCCTCTGGGCATAGAGAATCCCACTGAGAGTTCTGCAAGTGACTTTCTTGTTGTGGCATGCTCAGCTTAGCTTCTGTGGTACCCTGGATACTATCTTCTTCATTTCCTCTTTTGTGATTGGCACAAGCTGATCTGCTAGATCATTTGAAGAAGGGTGATATGGAGCCATTCTAATGTGTTTGAAGCTGGTTTGTTAAATAAGTTCCTGCAGTGAACTGGGTACCATTGTCACTCACCACTGCCTTAGGCAATTGGAAAATAGAAAACGTAGCGTAAAGTTTATCAGTTTTGGCCTCTGCTAATAGAAGGTAGGGTGGATTTTTTTTTTTTTTTTTTTTTTTACAATCCTAAGCAAAGTAGTTAAGCTAACCTATCCCCCCACCCCAGTGTAAGCAGCACTGATGGAAGAATTATTCCATAAACCTACCTACTGCCTGTCAGGGAGGTGGATGACCTACACCGACAGGAGAACCCCTCCCATTGTCATAAGTCATGTCTCTGTATACAGTGTTTCAAGCCCTTAGTCTCTCTTTTTATCTGTGCTGTATCAGTTAGAGAAGTGGGCATTAGTTCAATAAGGAGGATGGTTTCTGTAGGCTGAGGTACTTTTGGCAGGCTATCCATTAACAGGCATGAACTCAGAGCACCTTCACTACCAATGCTTTTCTAGATTTAAAATCAAACCCAGAGTCATAAGCTGATAAGGTGAGAACCCCTCTCTGAATTCTGGCAGATGCCATAGGGAGTACAGGTTTGCTTTCACCAAGCAGACCTTTGAAAGGTTTATGGTCTAACTGTATAACAAAAGGCCTGTGATATAGGTAAGTGTGGATCTGCTTTACTCCCAAAACTGCTGCTAGCCCTTCTCAATGTAGTTAGGAATAATTTTTTCTGCTGAAGCTGGTGAACTTGATGCATAACTGATGGGATGCTCAGCTCCATCTGACATTCAGTGGGCTAGTACCACTCCCTCCACAGATGGTGAGGCATCACAAGACAATGCTGAGTTATTTTTTACTATCATCATGAACTGAAAGTTTTGATGACTTTAGCAATTTCTCTGCTTCTGTTCAAGCTTTTTTTTGTTTTGGACCCCACTGGAATTTTATTCCTTTCTGAAACAGTTTGTGTAATCAGGCCAACCCAGATGTGACACTAGATAAAGATTTACCATAATAATTCAGCAGACTTAGAAAGGATTTCAATTCAGACACTGACTTTGGGGGTGAAGCCTCAGTAATTGCCCTCACATTCTCCTCTATTGAATGTAAGCCAGTTGCATCAATTTTGTGTTCCAGATAAATGACTTCAGCAGCCTGAAAAAATACACTTCTCCCTCTTAAATGAATATCTGCATCAGCCAATTTTTGCAGCACCCAACCGAAGCCAACAAAAATACAAATAAGCTTCCAAGACTAAAACCTGATTTAAAAACGAGAGCCTCTTCTTCACACAAATGTTTCTCATAAAATCTCTTTTCCAGCATTGCTGACCAGGCCAGGACCCTCACAGAGCTTTGAGTGCTTGGTTCCTTTGTCTCCTCAAGTGAAGGATATTGTCCGAGTTCTCTCCTCCTCTCTTATAGTCCCATAAGGCTTTGAAATGTGTTCTTCTGAAAAGTATCCCCAGATAACTTCTTACCCCTGCTGGGTGTAGACACCCGGGTGTCTGGTGTAGAATCTATCCTCACTTGCAGGTGATTTTTATAGTGCAAATGATCTCTTCCTGCAACCTCTGATATAAATGACTCACCCATTGGATTTGGCCACACCTGGTTTTAGATGTTGGCCTCTTTCCTTTGTCTGGAGAAAATCTGTTTATCATCTCCCCCTACGTGCCTGGTTTGAACACATTTTAGTCACAAATTTCCAGCTCTGGTGTAAAGTTCTTTCTGGGCTTGCCATACAGGCATCACGCAAGAATATTAATGATCAGTGAGTTCTTCATTTTCTACTGATATATTACAAGTCAGCTTTTGGGTAAATATTATGACAATCTGCCATCTTATGGTCACAGCTGTCCATGCTATATTTACTGCATACTATTCAAACCCTGCTCTGAAGACAGAATTATTAATTTCCACATGGGGTTTCTATGGAACTTATCACTAGAGTATCCAAGTGCTTTGCAAACATCAACTTATGTTTGTAACACTCCTGTGAGGTGAGAGTGCGGTATTATCCCCATTTAACAAATAGGGAACTGAGACCCAGACACAATATCAGTCTCCCCCCAGTTCCCAGGGTCAACCCCCAGACTCAGTTCCAGTCACCTTGCCCAGCCAGTTCCAGTCTCCCCTCACTGCAGCTCACAGACTGTTTCCCTCTCTCCATCTCTGTCATCTTCCAGTCCCAGTTTTTACTGCCCTGCCCCGGGCTCCTTATCCCATTCTACTTCCCATGCCGTTGGTCTGGCTTTTGTCCTCTCTGCATTTGAATCTGGCAGCTTCCTCCTCCACACTGCCTGGGCCAAGCAAGGGGATCATTCAGAGCACAGGAAACAGCATTTCTCTTCTTTCAGTTCAGGTGGTTGGGCCTGGATCTGACCTGGCCTGCAGTAGCCCAGAGCTGCAATTGCAAGGAAAGTCCGGAGCAGTCCTAGGCTACAGCATGTCCAGGGTGGATGGAATTGTCAGGGAATGCAGCTGCTAAAATCCCAGGTGTCTCTACTGAGCATGTGGGAACTGCAGTTTTTCAAAGACTTAAAGCTTCATGAAATTTGGGCAGATTTTCGTGGCAACGGCAAAAGAACCTTCCCTCTGCCAAATTTCACATCCCTGCTACAAAACATGGAGGGGCTAGAGCTTTTCAAAGAATAGATCACCAGCATTTTTAACATGGGCAATGCAACATATTTTCCCTTATCTCATTCTCATAATGAGCATGTTAAGGAAATAGCTGAATCTTTTTGGCTGAAAGTTTCACAAAAATTTAAAAAATATATGTATCAGCCTGAGGCAGACACCCAACCTAGAACATTTCAGCCCAGACTGAAGTTTGGCAAAGTTATAAGCAACCAAAGCCAGGGTCTTATAATAGGAAGTGTCAGGCAATCGTAATAATAGGTGAAACGGCCAGCCCCCCCATAATAAATGTTAAGCGTAAAGCATCTTTTTGGTTTCGGTTTTTGTTCATGAAGAGATTGCTTGCAATGCCAAATCACCTCGTCAAGCAATCTATCTTGCTGTAACACTGAAAATCTGAGTCTGTCTATTATCCGTTGACACTTATTGTTCCTGTGTGTTATTTAGAAGAAAGGGAAGTTATTCATCCAGGAATAATTTGACAATATAAATGATATTGTTTTGTGCCTTTGGTGTCACTACAATTAATCAAGTAAGAGACGAAGTGTGGCTTTTGCCATAGCTCATCTCTGAAGTTTGGCAACTTGCTTGCTAGGCAGTGGTGACCCTGAATTTCTGCATCATCTCAATTTTCTCCCGCTTGTCAAAGAGAATTCTCCAGCAACTTTCAATCGTCTGCTTCACATGCTGGGATATAAGGGAAACTTAAATTAGTAATGAGGAGCAGATAATGGTATCTCCTTCCCCTTCCCCTTCTACTCAGGAATCCAGACACTGGGAAGCATCAGGTCCCATACAGAACACCCACATTCAACACACTCCTCATGGAGGGGACCCTCAAGGATTCCACCTTCTAAGGTAGGTTCCCTTCTATCTTTTCATTATGTGTGTGTGCAGTGCTTAGCAGAATGGGGTCCTGATCCTTGATTAGTGGCCTCAATGCATTACCCCAGCACAAATAAGGCCCCAGCTGCTCTGGGAGAAAGGAGAGCAGCAGTGGCTGCAAGTGGCAGGGGAAAAGAGTCTACAGCCTCGGAAGCCTTTCTGAGATCAGCACCAGGAGTTTCAGTAGTTATACATTTGAATCAAATATTTGATCAGGTCAGAAACTTTCCAGCTGCTCTCATCTACCAGCATTTGTACATTTTGAAATAAATGAATTAAGACAATGGGAAGGAATAAGAAAAAACAACAAATAATTAATGGAACTAAAAACAGAACTAGAAAAGGCAAGGTAGGTGGCTGCTGGAGGTAGCGTATAAATATATCGTTAATATAAAATTAACAAGAGTGCCAATCATCACTCTTTGCTTGTAGATTGTCCCCCTTCTCTCCTCCTCCCTCTTTGTGATTTTGTCTTGTTCAGATTGTTAACTCTTCAGGTGCTGGACTATTTTTCCTTTATGTATGGCACCTAGCACATTTTGGTCTTCACGTAGTATGAATGATAATTATTATAAAAATCAGTGGGCTCATTGTTGATGGAGAGTGTATTAAAGATTCCGTTGTTTGAACTTACTGTCATTGGTGAAATCACTAGAAATTGCTATAGGATTTCTGCAACTCAAGTCAGTAATCTTCTATATAAGGTAGTCAGAAATGTGCTTGTCGTCTTGTAAAATCAATACAGGTAGTTTCTTATGAACATCTAGTGATGCATGGCCAGCCCAGGCACCAACAGAAAGAGAGGCCTTGAGCAAACCCCTCCACAGGATGTTAAAGAACACAATGTAGTTGTACACCAGATGTCTTTTTGTCTGATGTGCTTCAGAGAGAATGCTCAATGATACATGAATGCACTGATGCAAAGTTGACAGGGCTGGCAGCTTAAAACCAAAAAGACAGCACGAGGTTAAGAAAATAAAAATTTCAGAGTTCAAAAAGAAGAAGAGCTTCAAGAAGACTCTAGAGTGTAATATTCTGGCTGTCCCCCAAAAGGCTAAAGAGTTTACTGCAAAAGCATAAAGCTAAAAATCTCCAGAAAGATTAAAAATGCATTTAAATATTAAACTAAATTTTAAAAATTGTGTCCAAATAATGCTAAAGATCTGATTTAAACTGATACAGTCATGGAAATTAAGACTAAAGGCAAGATGGTAATCCATCATTAACTACATTCTTAATGCATTGTACCTCATATGTAGCCAGATCTTGAATTTAACTTCATTCTAATTTTTGCCTGAGTAAGCATTCAGTAAAAGCCAAGTTACCGATCCTGCCTACTGCTCCATGGCTCGATGTAGGTAAGCAGCTCTGTTCAGCAAGGCAATTAAGCATGTGCTTAGCTATAACTTAATTTTAAGCACATACTTAAGTGCTTTCCTGAATTGGGACCCCATGGAAGTGCCCACATAATGCTGTTTGCAAGACTGGGGCCCCTCAGGATTTGACCCACATTATGTAAGTGAACCCAATATTTGGAGGCTCTGCACCAGTAACGGGTTTACAATAGTGCCAGTGGCAGCTCATGCTCAGAAGGGGCCCCAGCCTCCTCCACTTGCACTGCACCCCAAGACCCCGCCAGCCCACTGGCTCCCCTCTGCCCACCACTTGCTCCTCTTGGCCTGCCCACCGGCCAAGGGCTCCTCTCCACCCCTTAGCCCCACCTTCTGGCTCCTCTCTGCCCTCTGGCCAGACCCCAGTGCACCTCCAGCTCTATGCAGTCACTGCTTCCCACCACCTGTGGGGCCCCACCTGTCTCCCTGGAGCCACCTGGGACTGGTGCATAAGCCTGCCCAGTCTCAGCCAGTCACGCGGGGGATGAGGGGGGTGCGGAGGTTACAGTGTGGGGGGCTTGGCTGAGCCCCTAAAGGAAAGTGGGTCCTGAGGGAGTCCGGCCGGGGCAGGCCCTGGCCTGGCTGATCATGACACTCCTGAGGGGCAGCAGCAATTACCCACCCTGGCTCAGCACTGCAGACACAGTCACCTTCCAGCAGGGCCGGTGAGTGTGGCCGGGAGGCAAGGCATGGGGGAGTGGGTCTCTGGGAGGAGTTTGTGGGGGAGTGCTGGGCTGTGAGGGAGCAGGGAAGATGTGTGTGTGGTGGGGCACTAGGGTATGGGGGTTCTGTGTGGGGGTACTGGGCAGTGGTGGCACTGGGCAGAGGTGGTGTTGTGCAGGGAACTGTGCATTTGTAGGGATTGGGGCGGCGGTGGGCATAGCAGGTCTGGGGGGCTCTGGCCATAGGGAGTCAGGGGGTGTGTTGGGCAGGGGGACTGTGGCATGGCATGGCCCTGTCCCCGAGGGGAAGGGGCATGCTGGCAGCACAGGGCCGTCAGTTGCCAGACACACAGTGGCTCGACAGTTTGTAAATAGTGCCCAGGGCCGGTGCAACCATTTAGGCAAACTAGGCGGCCGCCTAGGGCGCCTAGTGGTTGGGGGCGCCTAAAAGCCCCCTCAGGTGAGGAGGTGGAGGTGAGCGAAGGGGTTGTGGGGGGCACTTGGGGGGCTGTCAGCAGTAACAAGGGGGGCGCATAGGGGAACCGCTCCCTGCCCCAGATCATCTCCGCTCTGCCTCCTCCGTGAGCACACAGCCCAGCTCTAAGTCTCCTCCAATCAGCGCCGCAAGCCTGGGCGGGGAGGAGAATTAGACCAGCGCTGGCTGTGCTCAGTGGAGGAGGCGAGCCGACATGAGCTGAGGCAGGCTACTCAGGCAGACTTAGTTTCCGCAGGAGGTCCTCCCCAGCAGGGTTAGCTGCCGGGGAGAGGGGAAGTCTCCCCGCAGGGTTAGCTGCCGGAGAGGGAAGTCTCCCCAGGCAGGGTTAGCTGCTGGGGTGGGAGAGAGGTTAGCTGTCGCGGTGGGGGGTAGCTGCTGCGGGGGGGCTCCCGGGTGGGGGGCTGAGTTAGCTGTTGTGGGGGGCGGGTTAGCTGGGGGGATGCAAGGTGGAAGTTTCGCCTAGGGCACGAAATTTCCTTGCACTGGCCCTGATAGTGCCCTCACACTGGGCTAGGCAAGAACAGGGGCATCCCTACCATGCCATGCCCCTGGCAGCCCCTCACTCCAGGATCAAACTGTCCTCTACATGCTCCAATTGCCTCCATGGGGCCAGAAATATTTTTGTGCCAGGCCCTCAAAAGATTAATCCAGCCCTGCTCTGCACAATTTAGAGCACTAAACACACACAAATCATTCCATTCTTCAAAGTGCTCTGTGATGTTTCCCTTTACAGCTCTATGACTGGAGCTACATGGCCAATATAGACAGTGTAAATCTGGCCATTCAATGCATGAAACGAAAAGGTTTCTTCTGTTGTAGGTCTGTGACATTCTGTCCTCCAGTGCTGACCTGCTCCAGCTCTGTCTGATGGCCCACATGCACTGTGCAACAGTGCACCCATCACAGAAGCATGGAGGCTGTCTGCAGGGGTGAGTTTATTTTTCAAATATTTATTTTTAATCATTCTTACTTATATTCCCGCAATCTTTATTAGCATCTTCATCTCTACTGCAAAACTCTTCATTATGCAAATACTAGGGCTGTCAAGTGATTGAAAAAAATGAATCCTGATTAATCGTGCTGTTATTTAAACAAATGGTATTCTATTATTATTTTTGAATGTTTTCTACATTTTCAAATACATTCATTTCAATTACAACAGAGGACACAAAGTGTACAGTGCTCACTTTATATTTATTTTTATTACAAATATTTGTGCTATAAAAAGCAAAAGATATAATATTTTTCAACTCACCTAATATAAGGACTGAAGTGCAATCTCTTGAAAGTTTAATTTACAAATGTAGAATTATGTACAAAAATAACTGCATTCAAAAATAAAACAGTATAAAACTTTAGAGCCTACGAGTCCACTCAGTCCTACTTCTTGTTCAGTCAGTCACTGGACAAAAATGTTTACATTTTCAGGATATAATGCTGCCCTTTTCTTGTTTATAATATAAAGTGAGCACTGTACACTTCGTATTCTGTTTTGTAATTGAAATCAATATATTTGAAAATATAGAAAAACATCAGAAATTTTTAATTTCAATTGGTATTTCATTGCTTAACAGTGTGATTAAAACTGTGATTAATCATGATTAATTTTTCAAATTGCAATTAATTTTTTTAAGTTAATCACGAGTTAACTGTGATTAATCGACAGCCCTGCAAATACTAAACTGCTGAGTAGGCTATACTGTATATCTTTTATGCCTGTGGTGTCCTATTTCAATGAAAACAAATTAAAAAAAAAAACCCTGACTAGATGGGTTTGGTGCAGTGAAGTTGGATGCAGTGAATTTCCACTCTTGTTGTTGACATTCCAGTAGCATCTAGAGGCCCCAACAATGATGAAAGCCCCATTCTGATAGGTACTGTAAATACACTTAGGACCAGATGCTCAAAAGTGTTTAGGCATCTAACTCCCATTAATTTCAATGGGACTTAGGTGTCTAAATAACTTGGAGGATCTGAGCCATAGTAAAATCTGCCCTGAAGAGCTTATAGTCTATGGGCCCACTCCTGCAAACACTTACACACATGCTTAACTTTATGTACAAGTGTTCTCTCATTGAATGAATGGGTGTTAGGTGCCTGCTTAGGTACTTCTGAAAATCCCACTAGGTACCCATCTGCATCTTTAGGTGCCTAAACAGCTTTGAAAAGGTGGCCCTTGGGGTTTGCAGGATTGGGACTGTAACAGACAATAAGTAAAAGAAAGGAAGCAGTAATAGCCCCGTGTGACATTTATGCTACTGTACTCTGGTACCAACTGCCATGTTTTCAATATCCATTTTATAACTGCACCTCTGAAAATGGTTGACCCTTCAAGTTGGTGGTGTACAGTGAGTGCCCTGTGTATCTGAACAAGAGGATTCACAGGGCATACTCAGTGCTTCTCCTCATAAACACAAAGCTCAGTTCCATGTATAAATGTTACTGAGGCAGCATGGCAAATTGCCTCATGATAATGCTCATTAATTTCATGAGCTCTTATTGTTTATTAATCAACTGTCTTCTAAAATTATTAGGGTTAAATAGATTTAATTGTGAGGAAAAACTGCTGCAAGGTTTGACAATCCAATTTCCTTTCCTTTCAGTTCAGCATTTCATTAAAATCAACATACTACTAAACTGTACATATTTATAATAAAATGCTGAAACCTGACAGTGGGGTGTTGCTAATTAGCTGTTGAAATATTTGAGTAGCTTGAAAGAGGAAATGAGAGAGAGATGAATTTCAGCATGTGATATTTAATATGACACATAACAATTCTCATGTAGGTGACATTATCAGTAGTCTTCTGAACTAAGCCTCAGGGTATGAGCTCTGTGTTCTGATATTAAGCACAGTAACTAATCTGAAGGAGGTTGCTGTAAAACAATCTAGCATCAGCAGATCATTATAATAATAATAGTCATATTTTGGCAAAAGAACAAGCTTGAGGACAGCTCATCAGCTATATGTATGAAATGCTGGTGGATGGAGGGAAACAACTGATTTTCTGGTGGTTTTGAGCAATTTTTTTCTTAATCAGAACTCAAAATATTATTCCAAATACTTAAAATGTGTAGTTTTATCATTCCAATGATTCTTAAAAGATTCCTAAAGGAATTTTTTTGAGTTGGGCAAGTAGCTGGAGACAGGAAATTGAAGAAATCAACAGATTGATACATTGGACTCCAACAGTGCTTAGTTTAACTGGAGATAGGGTCAAGGTCAGTGGTTAAAGCAGAACAAAACAGGCAATGTTGCTAACCAATTCTGGTGATTGTATGCCTTTGCGAGGTAAAATAACATTTCATTGTCTTGTGTGATGGAACATGGCATAGTTAAGGTAAAGAAGTCAAGAAAGGAATAAATCTGTCTAAGAATGGTCCATGTTCCCCAAACAGGCCTCCAGCAGGTCCAAAGAAAAAGTGAGTGAGAGAGAGAGAGTGTAAATACACCCAAAATGTGGAATTGTGCAGGGGACCATCAAAGTGAAGAGTTGGCTGGCAATTTTCCATCTAAATGTGTTTTCGATGAAAAATGCTGTTTCGCAAAAAATTATTTTTTTCACAGGAAACGCTGAAATTTTTCAGTTTTCCATAAGAAAAATCTAAAAAATAATAATGTTTCATTCTGAGCCAATTCAACATTAATCTGTGTGTGCTTTAGCAGCCACAGTGCATCATAGCGTTGTAGTTTGAGTGTCTCATGTCCCCATTCCCTTCTATGGGCCAGGCTCCCTGGCTGGACTACATCTCCCATGCTGCACTGTGATCTCCATCCTCCATATTTTCTTATAGAAAGACGTTAATAGTCCTCTCTCAAAGTTTTCAATAGAACTACATTGATTTACAGCAGCTGAGGTGCTGGTTCTCTGTCATTGAAGCCAGCGAGGCTGCATGCATTTAATAGAAGGGAGAACTTAGCCACGTTTTTATCAGATTTAATACAGTAAGGATGTTTGCGGTTATAGCATAAACCCATGAAAATCAGGATTTATAATGGCAATTTTGGCACAGCATTAGTTAGAACTAGGGTTGCCAGTTGTCTGGTTTTTGCCAGAACACCCAGTTGAAAAAGGATCTTGATGGCTCCAGTCAGCACCTCTGACCAGGCCGTTAAAAGTCCAGGTGGTGGGGCTGGCAAGCTCCCTACCCTGCTCCACATTGCTCCCTGGAAGTGGCAACATGTCCCTCATCTCCTAGGTGGAGGGACGGCCACAAAGTCTTTTTGCACTGTCCCCGCTCCGAGCACCAACTCGGCAGCTCCAACTGATTGGGAACCACAACCAATGGGAGCTGTGGGGATGGTGACTGTGGGCAGAGGCAGTGAGCATGCACTGTGCAGAGCCACCTGACCATGCCTCCGCCTAGGTACTGGTGAGACATGTCGCCGCTTCCAGGGAGGCCCCCCAAGGTAAGTGCCCCATACCCCCTCTGACACCCCAACCCCCTGCCCCAGGCCCGATACCCTTCCTGCACCCCAAACTTCTCACCCCAGAGGCCACACCTAGAAGCCACACCCCCAGCTGGAGCCTGCACCCTCTTCCACACTCCAACTGCCTGCAGCAGCTCAGACCCCACCTCTCACACCCAAACTTTCTCCCAGAGCCTGCACTCCACACACCATCCCTAACCCCAACACCCTGCCCCAGGGCTGAGCCTCCTCGTGCACTGCAAACCCTTCATCCCCAGTCCCACTCCGGAGTCTACACCCCCTCCCATGCCGCTGCCCCAGCCCTGAGCTCCTTCTAACACCCAAACTCCTCCCAGAACCCACACCCTGCACCCTAACACCCTACCTCAGCCTGGAACCCCCATCCACACTCTGAACCCCTTGGCTCCACCCCCCAGCCTGGAGTCCCTCCTGCACCCCTCCTGCACCCCAAATCCCTCATACCTGGCCCCACCCCAACCCCCTGCCCCAGCTCAGAGCCCCCTTCTGCACCCTGGACCCCCCATTTCTGGCCCCACCTCAAAGACCACATACCCAGCCGGAACCCTCACTCCCTCCTGCCCCCCTAAGCCCCAGCCTAGTGAAAATGAGGGTGGAGGAGAGCCAGCAACAGAGGGAAGGGGATTGGAGTGAGCGAGGGAGGGGCCTCGGAGAAGGGATGTGGCGGAGGGGCCTCTGTGAAGGGATGGGGCAGGGCAAGGGTATTCAGTTTTGTTTGATTAGAAAGTTGGCAAACCTAGGCAGAGCACATTTCAGAAGACAAACAAGAATTTGAATATCCAATCTAGATTGAACAAGTTTCCACTACAGTAATGACATATGATCATATTGCTTATGAATATTAGGTTCAAATATTCAAATAAAGGTTCAAATATGAGGTTCAATCCTCAGCTGGTGTAAATTGCATTGCTATATGACCCTGTTGCTGAAATAGTGAAGCATATATTATATAACATATCTAAGGAGGACAGATAAAAATATTTTACATTCCAATTCTAGATTGCTGAAAGCGAACATTCCTAAAATATTGATGTAACTTCAATTAAATAATGAATTAACTAGTTCATCATAAGAAAAATATTATTAGTCAGCAGAGCTTTCCAAGCTTTTGTGCCAGTGTTTCAATCCCATAGTAATTGAAAGTGATTACATTTTGATTGTATACTCTAGTTTGTTGTCATTATAAGAACACTTAATTTTTAACGTGATACACCATACTTAAATGTTTGGACTACAAATAGAGGAAATGGGATCTCTGCTATTGTTAGCAAGAAGATATCACATTTCATAAAAGAATCAAGAACATGGATGGATGTCTCATTGGATTGTTAATAAAACACAAAGCCATTAGATCTAATCTGAGTAAAACTAGGGGCCAAAAATGATTATTGTCCATAGTTCAATGCCCTGTAAGATTAATAGACAAATTTCAGAGGGTCAAGTGCACAGTTACCGAGCTATATGGAGAACAGTAATAATAATGTGAATGCTGATTTCCATTATGGGAAGACTCCTTTAAAATATGATAAAAAGGGACAGATATGATACAGCTTAGAAAATCTTTTGCCACAGAAAAAAGGGCCACCAGCACTAATGGCTATTGCACACAAACTGCTTGGATAAATTAAACGAAGTGTGCAGAAGAACTGGCATAGCAGGATTCATTCATTCTCATCTTTCTAATAACAGCATTTCCATTTATATTGCCTCTATATGTTATGTGCAATAATACACACTCTTCGGGCTTGTCTACATGGGAGGCACAGAAAAATCAATCTGAATTAACTAAGTGGGAATTCAAGGAGGAATGTTTAAACCACATTAAGCCCCTGTGTGGCCTTTCTTATTCAGAATTAAAGTGGCCTTATTCCGGTTTAATCTTAATTCACTTCAAAGTGAATTAAATTAAATCAAATTAAGGCCACTTTAATTCTGAATAAAAAAATCCATATAGGGTATGTCTACACAGCTCCTAGAGACCCACAGCTGGCCTGTGCCAGCCAATTCATACCTACAGGGCTTGGGCTACAGTGCTGTTTCATTGCTGTGTAAACTTCTGGGCTCAGGCTGGAGCCTGGGCTCTAGGAACCTCAGAGGTGGGAGAGTCCCAGAGTTCAGGCTACAGCCTGAGCCCAGAAGTCTATACACCAGTGAAAGAGGCCCACGGCCAAAGCTGGCTGGCACAAGCCAGCTGCAGGTGTCTAGTTGCTATATAGAAATACCCACAGGGCTTAATGTGTTTTAACCAAACCACTTTAAATTCATGCCTTTAGTTAATTCAGATTAATTTTTCTGAGTTGCCCGTGTAGACAAGCCCTTAAAAGATAGAAAAGATGCATTTTCTGCATCTTCACATGCAATAGTGACAATCATTCAGCTCAGCTTCCTGAAATTACAGTTAATCTCAGAGAAAAGTCATAAACAATCCTGGTTACCCTATGGCCATGGGGTCTTAAAGGGTGATCTTTCTACAAGGAAAGAGTGAGGAAGAAAGAGTACTTTATTTGCATTCCTGTTCAGAGATAAGTAAGAAGGATATAGAAGAACATATCTTGCTTATCTTATTCATATAAACAGTCATAATGAAGTCAAGCCTGTGTGAGTAAACTGAGTAGGATTTGACCATTGCGTAATTTAGATGTAAATGGATCTCAGAAACACAAGTGTTTGAGAAAAAGTCCCGTGAAAACAAAACACGTACAAACCAGTGAATGTGAAAGCCTATTTGTAATTTGGATTTATTTCTCTCTTTTTCTACTTTCTTTGCATTTTTCAGGCATCTGCTGTCCCCTTCCCTGCCTCATATATACCTTTTTGGCAAGTTTTCTGAATTGTCTACTGAACCAGAGAAGGGTAGGTATGTTGCAAAATTTAAATAAGGAAGATGTTCTGTGCTGTCCCATTTCTTATATAAATTAAGTGATTGTACAAGATTCTTAGCAACTGAGATCACAATATGGAGATTAGATGTGATACAGTGATAAAATGGAGACATTTAGCAGCATATACCTAAAGTAGCTCACAGTTGGGTAACTGAATGGATCAGAAGATTGGAAATGATCTTCCACCACTAGACCACTGGTTTAACAGCTTTTAAGGCCAAAATGGACCATTATGATCATCTAAACTAACTCTTTCATAACAAAGGCCATGGAACCTCTTGCAGTAATTCCTGCACCAAGCCCATAATTCTAGTTTGAACTACTAGAGCCGATCTTTTGCAAAGACATGCAGTCCTGCGTTAAAGATTTCAATTGATGAAGAACTAACCTTACCATGGGACATGGTAAGTCCAATGATAAATTACTCTGAATCCATCTCAAGTCAACAGGGACAAAAAATATTTTCATCCAATGGTTGCTAATCCATTGGGTTTGCAGGCTGGAGTCCCTAATTCTTCTATGGGCTGAAAGGGACATAGCCTGCCTCAAAATGGAATAATTTGGAAGAAATTACATGATGGTAACTTTGCACAGTATTCCTTCATGGGCTGCTCCTGCAAAAATATCTATGAGAAGATCTGATTTGGCTCTTAGTTCTTCACAATTCATAAGAATGATTAAGTCCAAGGGATGGGCTTTCTGACTAGTTGATAACGTATGATGTTTCATATTGATATTTAAAATTCACTTCATGTTCTCTATAGCAGGAGGAGCTGATGCAGAATATGTGACAAAACAAAACTAAAAGTTATATCATCAATGGTAGCTAACCGAGTCACCAGTTTAAACAGGTTAACTAATACGTTAACCATGGGCTTCATCCAATTTCAAATGAAGCCAATGGAGACACTAGTGACTAGACTTTGGCCTTGGATACAGTTATTTTGGTGCACTCTCTTGCAATCCTTGGTTACAGAACAACGATTTGTGGACTGTTGAAGCTGGGCATATTTCAGAGCTGTCATGCAGCTGCTCTAAATTATGCCAGGGGCTGGCCTCAAGATTGGGGAAGCACTAAGTGTTTTAAAGTCCTCCCTGACACACACATACACACTTTTCTTCAGCTGAACAAGCAGAGCTCTACATTAGAACCTATGCAAATATACAATAGCAACTTGCACTGAATTTGTAATGTGCTTCCAACACACTGTAGGCAAGAAAGTCCTTTTGTTTTTCTAGGAACTTCACAAGTCACTGGAGATCCAAAACATCCATCTTCAACTGATGTTTTGGCTTCTCCTCTTTCCCATTCCTCTCCCACTCTCCCCCAAGGAGCTAGTTAGAGTTGTTTGGCCATTGTGGAATGGCTAGACTGTACCCTATGTCTAACATTATGGAATGGCTAGACTGTACCCTATGTCTAACATACTTTCAGTATAAGAATTATCATGACGTTAGTCACCAGCATCCATTAAGTATGGCAAACATGTCTAATGGTGGGGCCAAATCCTGAGCAGCAGCTTGTAGGCTGTGTGCTGCTCTGCTTCATCGGGGTGATGTGGAAGGAAGCCTTCCCATCCCAACGAGTGGTTATATAGCAGACTTGTACCTGCAGTGCAATAACCTCTGTGGCTCCAGTTTGCCTAATCTAATGTGTGTGGGGAGGGAAGGGGTAGGCAGAGGGAGAAAGAGGACAGGAGGATTTATATAGTGGCAGATTCTCCATTCCTGCCCAACCCATAACCTGAACTGGCTGTGTGCCTCCACCCACCTCTGCATACTGAACTCCATGACTGGGCCTTCCCTGCTCTGCCCCAGGGGCCTAGCCTGGGGCAGGATTTGCACCTTCTTGCACAAACTTGGCCCAGTCTTGCCAGTTGCCTGTTGAAATCAATGGCCTGTAGAAGAAAATAAGTTGCCAAAACATCAGTTGAAACTCACTGATGTCAATGGGAGTTGAACCAGGCACACTCCAGGTTACTGCTAAAAAGTCCCACAACAGGTTGATCAGACTGTGGTCTTGTCAGAACCTGCAATACACATGCTCACACTGGTTGAAAATAGGAAATTTGAGGGAGAAAAGTCAAAATTTCCTGTAAAAATGTTTGGTTTTAGATGAAAAAACAATAACCAAATTTTGTCAGTTTTTATTTATTTTCTGAAAAAAATTGATACTTTAAAACAAAACAAAAATTTCCCAGGGTTAATTTAGGGGAAAAAAGGAAAATTTTAAATCAAAAAAAAGTTTCAACAGAAAAATTTTGATCAGGTCTACACACAGTGCTCCTTATTCCCTGACGATGCCTGGTTTGAGCTGAGCAGGTGAGAGCAATCAGACGCAATCGTACTGTGTCATGACAGACTGAACACAGGCCTGCATATCAGCTGTGGTAGGAACATGATGCTTTTCAGTTTACCATGCACATAATTCTATGCATAAACACACCACTTAATTCTACTGGGTACTAGCCTTTTATGAAAAGACACATGCTAATAAGTATCAGCTGCAGCAATGAATCTGATGAAAGGTTTGCTCTAAAACACATCAAATAGCAACATCAATCCACAGATTAGCTTTTCAGTGTTATCATACTACAGTCTGTGCAGATGGTGATTTGCTTAGTGCTTGCTTTCTGGGGGCCCTGTTTCAAGCAGTATGTCTTATCTCATTTGCATCATTCAAGTTCCAGAAATTACTGTTTGTATTTCACAACATTTTCATACTCCAGCATGCTACAAAGGATGTAGAGCGTGATGGAGATTTGAGGAGAAAATGCTGATGACAGTTGGGACATAGAACTGCTGACAGGTGTGTCTGGTCTCTCTCTTTTCATATGTTTTCTTCTTAGTGGGGGATATTTCTTTTCTAAATGGTCTTTCAGCACCTGTGTCCCCAAGCATCACTCACTGTCTCCTTGACTGCTTCTGACACTTGTGAAGCAAATCATGTCAATTGCCCAGCAGATTATGTGTTTCTGAATCAATATGCTTTAGTCAAACACAAATTTATTGGGCTCAATTCAAGGGTAACGCGGTGAAATTCTGTGTTACACAGGAATCAGACTAGATGGTCTAATAGTCCCTTCTGGCCTTAAATTATATAAATTTATTAATTTAAGTAAAATCCTAGGCTAATTTCTTTCTTGTTGAATCTAGAGGATCCCAAGGGTATGGAGGGAGAATGAATTGTCTAAAAATTGCTGCTAGCTTAACTCAGTTTCTGGAGAGAGAGAGTGTGCATGCATATGCTGCTTATAGGTGCCTATCAAGTCTTCCTTTTTAAAATCTTATTGTGAATTGAATACGTTGGCAGCATCCCTCATTAGACTTCTCGGTACAGATTTTTCTCCAGAAACAATCAATCAGTCTTCCTTGTGCTTTAGGCTTTGGCTATACTGGGGAGTTCCAGCGCTGTAAACCCACCACCAGCTCTCCAATTTACCATCCACACTTGCAAGGCACATACAGCGCTGCATCTCCCTGGCTGCAGCGCTGGCTGTACTCCTGCTTTGCTCGGGGTATAAGGATTGCAGGGCTGGTGATGCAGCGCTGCTCCGCAAGTGTGGCTACCAAAAGCGCTGTAATTGGCCTCCAGGGTATTAGGAGGTATCCCAGAATGCCTGTTCAGCCACTCTGCTCATCAGTTTGCACTCTACTGCCCTGGCCTCAGGTGACCCGCCCTTTAAATGCCCCGGGAATTTTAAAAATCCCCTTCCTGTTTGCTCAGCCAGGTGTGGAGTGCAATCAATCAGTGAATCTTTCCAGGTGACCATGCCTCCACGCGCCAAACGAGCCCCAGCATGGAGCAATGGCAAGTTGCTGGACCTCATCAGTGTTTGGGGTGAGGAAGCTGTGCAGTCACAGCTGCCCTTAGCCATAGGAATTATGATACCTATGGGAAGATCTCAAGGGCCATGCTGGAAAGGGGCCATGATCAGGATGTGGTGCAGTGCAAGGTTAAAGCAAAGGAGCTGCGGAGAGCCTATTGCAAAGCCTGCGAGGGAAACTGCCGCTCAGGTGCTGCCCCCATGACCTGCCATTTTTACAAGGAGTTGGATGCGATACTTGAGGATGACCCCACTGTCAATCCGACGACCATGATGGACACTTCAGAGCGGGGGGGAGGGGGTTAAAGGAAGGGGCAGAGGAGGAGGAGGGGAAAGGGAGGAGGGGGAGGAAACCGAGAGTGAGGGTACTGAAGTGGTGGGAGACACCCCAGCGTCCCAGGAGGCAATGCAGCCAGAAGCTCTTCTCAAGCCAGGAGGAAGGTAGCCAGTCGCAGCAGCTGGAACTAGTTGGAGAAGGACAAGCAGAGGAGCGGGTTCCCAGTAAGCAGCTTTTAGTTTTAGGATGCAAATGTTTCGGGAGAGGAAGGGGGGTTTGGGTTGCATGCATGCCTAGATGTGGAATAGCCCATTGATGTGGTCTATCACGTCACGGTAATTGGCCTCGGTAATCTCTTCAAACGTTTCAGCCAGAGTGTGGGCTATGCACTTGTGCAAGTTTATAGGGAGAGCCACTGTGGTCCTTGTCCCAGTCAGGCTAACGCGTCCATGCCACTGTGCCACGAGGGGTGGGGTGACCATTGCTGCACACAGGCAAGCTGAATAGGGGCCAGGGCGGAATCCGCATTGCTGTAGAAGACACTCCTGCTCTTCCCAGGTGACCCGCAGCAGCGAGATATCTTCCAGGATTAACTACTGTGGAAAATGTTGGGAGAGTGTTCACTGTAGGTGCCCCCTGCGGCATTTTGCTCTCCCCAATGTACAGAAACCCCTGCACATCCCTGAAGCAATCATTCCCCCTTACTCACCATTTCCTGCCTCCTGTGGGTTAGGTGCGCTCTGTTTGGTATGGGAAAAATATGCTAAAAAGTGAAGACTGTAAATTCCTTCACTGTGTGGGAATAACTGTCTGGGTGAGATTATAAACAATGCAGCCTGTGTCCTGTTTTAACTGTTGCCATTTTTGTCTTTTGAACAGTGTTCTTGGCTACTGGACTGCCCGTATCAGCACTGGGCAGAGGCTACAAAACCTCAGGAAGAAGCCGCGAAAAAGCAAAGAAGACATGCTTAAAGCAGTTATGGATCACTCTGCTAGAGGGAGTAAAAAACTGCAGGACTGGAGACAAAGGGAAAGCATGCTCTGCCAGAGAAAAGCAGTGGCTAGGAAGAAAAGCACAAAGCAGCTGATAAGCACCCTGGCTCGCCAAACGGACTGTATCCAGTCACTCGTAGCCATGCAGGCAGAACACTACTGTGCCACCCCCCCCCCCCCCATCCCAAAGCTCTTTCCCTTGTGCCCCAATGTCAGCTCCAAACCCCCTTCCCCAGCATCCAGGTTCTTACCACCACCAGCTGCCCCCAGCACCTGTACGTTCACCAACCAGCCCTGAGAACTACGACCCTTACCCTTCTGCACTCCAACCCCCATCACCATGCCGGTATTTCATCTGAGTGCAGCAGTGATTTGCACAGCACTCCAGAACCAGGACATATTCAAAACCTGTTGACTGTATAGCTTCAATCACCCCACCCCCCTGCCCTTTAGGTTACCCAAAGTTGTATGTCTGTCAGAAAGTTATTTTCTTTTCATAATGAGTTCTTGGCTTTGAAACGTCTTTATTATTTGCAGAAAGTGAAAGATACCATGGCCCAGGAAAGAAACATGTCACTGCAAATCATTTTAGAAAAACAGTTCCTACTATTGTAACCACTGCACATTCATCCTGTGCAAGGCACCAAACATTATTGTTTGGTTTTCAGGCCTCAGTCCTCCCTCAAGGCATCCCTAATCCTTTGTAGACCTGTGCTGGGCCTCTCTAGTAGCCTGCTCTTCTGGCTATGCAATTCAGCCTCCAGTGCTTGAACCTACGGAGGTCCATTCCTGAACTGAATGTTTCACCCCTTCCCTCACATATTATTGGAGGGTTTACGGATGGATATACGCAGGGATGCTGCTTTCCCCCAAGCATAGCTTCCATACAGATGATCTCCAGCGTCCTTTTAACGGCAAAAGCACACTCCACAGTTGATTCGTGCACTGGCTCTAGCTGTAGTTGAACCGGGTCCTGGCCTCCTGTATCAGCTTCCCTGTATACGGTTTCATGAGCCAACAGCATTAACGGTAAGCGGGTCTCCACAGGATCACAATGGGCATTTCGACCGTCCCCTACTGTGATTTCGGTCTCGGAAAAAAGTCCCGGCCTGGCATCTTCCTGAACAGCACCACCGTTCCAAAGATGCGTTGCATCATGCACCTTTCCAGGCCAGCCTGTGTTAATGTCAATGAAACGCCCACGGTTGATCCACAAGCGCTGGAGAACCATTGGAAATACCCCTTCTGATTCATTGTTTCAGATGCCTGGTGGGGTTGGGCCAGATAGAATATGGCGTCCATCTATCTGCGCTCCACAGTTAGGGAAACTCATTTAGTGCAAAAAGCCATCCATAATTGTCCTGCCAGTTCCCAGAGATCACGGCTTTTAGCAGATGTTCCTATTAATTGGCCCTGCAAACTTGCATCATTATGATTTCAACGGTCGACTTTCCCACTCCAACTGGTTCGCGATCTGATCGGTAGCTGTATGGAGTTGCCATCTTCCCAGATTGCAATGCCACCCGCTTTCTCCACCGGCAGAGCAGCTCTCAATTCTTTGTGTCCTTGCGCTTGCAGTGGGTGCGAACACCTCACACTGTCCCATGAAAGTGGCTTTTCTCATCCAAAAGTTCTGCAGCCACTGCTCGTCATCCCAGACTTCCATGAGGACGTGATCCCACCACTCAGTGCTTGTTTCCCCGAGCCCAAAAGCAGCGTTCCACGGTGCTGAGCATTTCCGTAAATGCCACAAGCAATTTAGTGTCATACGTGTCAGGCAACTCAATCTCATCGTCAGACTCCTCACTATCACTTTGGAGGTGAAGGAATAGCTCAACTGCCAAACATGATGTGCTGCCGACAGTCATCAGCAAAGTCCTCAGCAGCTCGGGCTCCATTTCCCACAGAAATCGCACTGCACAGGGATTCACAATGGCGCCAAACGTGGACAGAAAAACTGAGAGTGCTCGGATGTGAAGCGATGCACCATGGGGCGTTGCGACAGGAAGCGGAATGACCCTCACCCTTCCGTCCCCTTCCCACAACCCACGGCACCAAAATGGGACGAGGTGCTCTGTGGGATAGCTGCCCACTATGCACCACTCCCAACAGCACTGCAAATACTGCAAATGTGGCCACACTGCAGCGCTTTCCCTATACAGCTGTACAAAGACAGCTGTAACTCCCAGCGCTGTACAGCTGTAAGTGTAGTCATGGCCTTAGTCTTCTCTTTTCTCTAGATTCAGTTCTGCTCTTTTCCTCAGGGCAATCATTATCCTTTTCCTTTCACTTTCCCTTCCAAATCCTAAATCACTAGCAGCCTCTTGTACACATGTAATGCTGTGTGTTTTAAACGCGTTAATGTAAGCGCACATTGGGCATGTGAGTGATAGGGGCACTCTTTACAAATGGCCAGAATGTGACACACTTTCTCATGCTGGGAATGCCATACTCACATCCCATTTACTTTGATGTGAGTGTAAGGGTATCGCTGTCTGGCCTATACCCTTCTCCATAACCAGAGGTGGACTAATACCAAAGATGAGTAGCACCCGGGTTATTTTTATTTCTTGCAATCTTTACAGCAGATCCTTATCTTTTCCCACTCGGTAAAGTAGTAAAGTGCCAAAGCCATAATGATTTTGTTATATTTTCAAAGCTAGAGTGTGTGTCTGTTAGGCAAAGCCTGTTGAAAGGGAGTGTCTAGAAGCACCAGAAAGTATTCTGACAAACGGAATGCCTCTCTGAACAGCCTGGAGAACATGTTAGCGTAACCCACTGCTCCACAAGTGTCATCTGGTTCCCTCTGTGCCTGATCCACACAGGATATGATTCCTTTAGAGCTCCTACTTACAGGACTTAGTCCTTTAACTCGGGCTGTGGAGGAGAGGCTCATGATTTCATCTCTCCATAGTTCAATCCGCAATGATTCATAGACTCCAAGGCCAGAAGGGACCATTGTGATCACCTACTCAGATCTCCCATATAACACAGGCCATAGAACTTCCCCAAAATAATTCCTAGAGCAGATCTTTAGGAAAAAAAACAACCAGTTTTGATTTAAAAATTGTCCGTGATGAAGAATCCACCATAACCCTGATACATTGTTCCAATTATTATTTTTCCTGTTAAAAATGTGTGCCTTATTTCCAGTCCAAATTTATCTTCCAACCCATTGGATCATGTTATACTTTTCTTTACTGCACTGAAGAGCCCATTATTAAATATTTGTTACCCAAATAGGTGCTTATAGCCTAAACAAACCACCCGTTAATCTTCTCTTTGTTAAATTAAACAGCTACTTAAGTCTGTAACTAGAAGGTATGTTTTCTATTCCTTTAATCATTCTTGTGGCTCTTCTCTGAACCCTCTCTAATTTAGCAACATCCATCTTGAACTGTGGGTACCAGAACTGGACATAGTATTCCAGCAACGGTCACACTAGCACCAAGTACAGAGGTAAAATAATCTCTTGCATGATTCCCCAGTACATGCATCCCAAGATTGCATTAGTTCTTTTGGCCAGCACATCAAACTGGGAGCTCATGTTCATCTGATTATCCTCCATGACCCCCAAAGTCACTGCTTCTGAGGATAGAGTCCTTCATCCTGTAACTATGGCCCTAATTCTTTGTTCCCAAATGTATACATTTAGCCATATTAAAATGAATACTGTTTGCTTGCACTCGGTTTAGGAAGCAATCTAGATCTCTCTGAATCAGTGACCCGTCCTCTTCATTATTTACTCCTCCCTTAATTTTTGTGTCATCTACAAAGTTTATCACTGATGATTTTATGTTTTCTTACAGATCGTTAATAAAGATGTTAAATAGTGTAGGGCAAGAACCAATCCCTGCAGGACCCAGCTGGAAACAGACCCACTCAATGACAAATTTCCCAATTAGTTACATTTTGAGACCTATCCATTAGCCAGTTTTAATCCATTTAATGTGTCTTTAAATGGCGTGTTCACCTCACAAAAGACCAAGCAGGTGAAAGTATGATATTTAACCTGATAGGCTGCATCTGGGGGAGATACTGGCACTGGAAGGCTGATTGGATGGCCCATCTGAGAAGGAACAGGCAGGGCTAGTATAAAGCCAAGAATGTGGCAGCAGAAAGGGGCTGCAGGGGAAGTAGGCTGCAGTCACTCCTTGGGAGGAGGGAGATTGGGCTGGTAAATTGGGCAAGAGGGCAGGAGCCAGAAAATGTAGGAAGAAGTCCAGAGCAAGAGAAGGGTCTGGAAGAAAACAGACCACAGATGCTATAAATAGGGTCCTTGGACTGGAACCCGGAGCAGAGGGTGGGCCTGGGTTCCCGTACCAGCTTCTAAGGGAAGCGCACAGACTGGGCAGTAGAGCCAAAGACTTCCAGAGACAGTCATCCCAACAGGACTTTGCTACCCTGGCAGGCAAGGACTATAGTGACCTGATCAGAGACCCAATCCATGAAGAGAAAGTACCTTGAGTTGCAGAAGGAGAGAAGCAGCAGGGTGCACAAACAAGTGGCAGAATGGAGTGTCAAACCCAAAAGGTGCTAATCCCCAGAGCAGACAGGAGGTGGCACCCTAGCAGTGAGTGGAGCCCTCCGACAGTGTATCATGTTAAATTTAAATCATTCTAGTGTTTTAATCAAAATGTTGTGTGGTACCAAGTCAAATGTCTTATAGAAGTCTAAGTGTACTGGGTCAACACTGTTCCTTTATCAACCAATCTCATAAAAAAAAAGACATCAAGTTAGCTTGACAGAATCTCTTTTCCAGAAACCCATCTTTATTTGCATTGATTGTATTATCTCCCTTTATTTCCTTATTAATCATCAAGTCCCATATTAGCCACTCCAATATCTTCCCTGGGATCTATGTCAGGCTGACAAGCCCCTATCTGTCCTGGACCTATGTCATCTCATTTACCGTTTTTAAAAATTGGCACAACTTTTGCTTTCTTCCCATCTTCTGGAACTTCCCCAGTGCTTCACAACTTATTGAAAATCAGCACTAATGGTCCTGCAAACTTCTCAGCCAGGTCTTTTAAAACTCTCTGATGTAAGTTATCTAGACCTGCCCATTTAAAAGTCAGCTTTAGTAGCTAATGTTAGTGTCCTCTGTTTAACATCCTTTAGCGATACTAGCGGAATGGAAAGAGTGTTATCAGGTATCGAGACTGCATCATCTGTTTTTCCCCAAATATAGAACAAAAATATTTACTGAACACTTCTGCTTTTTCTGCATGATTATTAATAATTCTCCCATTTCCATCTAGTATTGGATCAATACCATTGTCAGCATTCTTGTTGTTCCTAATATATTTAAAAAACTCCTTTTTATTGTGGCCAATATGATTGTGGCCTTATGATGGGCAAGCTGGGGTTTGTTACATTACTACACCCGTTATGGGGCACAGCATGATCTCCACTGTGCACTTGTTCCACTCTGAGGGCTAGTGTAGATGGAGAGCCACGGCACCTACACCATGTGGAGCACCGTGCAGTTCCAGGAAGAATGCATTGCAGTATGCAGGGAGGAGGAAAGCACTCTTACCCCTCTCTCACACACATGCTCACACAGGCTTTGCACCTGCAGAATATGGCTCTTAGGAAAGAAAATGATCGGTCTTCCCCTGGAATGAATGAAGTGAAAGACCCTCCAGCTCTGACTTCTCAGGCTCCCATCTATTCCAGAACAGAAAGTCTTTTATTCAGTCCTGATACAGCAGATCACATCTTCAAGTCCTGCCCAGTTTGATAGGTTCATTTCTCTGACCCCTGCTTCCCCACAACACAATCTCCTTCCTCTACCCAGCACATGCACTGAATTGATGAGGGATAGGAATTCTGGGCCAGAGAAGTCTGAAGTCCTAGCTACATATTGAATATAACATTTCACTCTTTATTCAGGGGACTGTGGCAGCATGGCCTAGTGGGCAGGGCAGCAGTTGGGTGTGCCTATTGAGTCATTTAACCTCTTTGTACTTCATTTTCTCCAGCTGTAAAATGGGGACAATGATGTTGAACTATTTTGTAAGGTGCATTGAGATTGCCAGATGAAAAGTGCTATGCTAGGCAGTGTTGCTATAAGCACTGATTTTCCTTGATGAAGCAGAGAGGTAGGGTGATCGTGTGGCTAAGGCCCTGCCCTGGGAGTCACGACTCCTGAAACAAACCCCCAGTTCTTCCACAGACTTCCTATTGGACTTTGGGCTAATCATTTAATTTCTGAATTTCAGTTTCTCATCTGTGAAATGGGGATAATAATCCTTTCTTCAGCTGAGGTGGCTATTTGCTTCTTAGGGGCAGAAATTGTCTCTTATTATACGGTACCTAGCACAAAGGGTCCCCAGTCTCTGAATGCTACTGCACAACAAATAATCATAATGACATTCTGAATAAACTTAGTGCAATTTAGTTATAAGTGAATGGCTCCAGAGACCTAAAACTTGCAGGTCAGGATACTGTGTGTACAATGCGACCCAGAAACACTCTGGAAGACGTTTTTCCATTGAACTTGTTTGCAGTGTTTAAATGTTTAAAATGGCAGTTTTCACAAAGACTGTTGAACATATTCTTTTCATTTTAAGCTGATGTTGTCTGTAACATTTATGGTCTATAACAGTCACTAGACAAGCCTCCTTGATTTTCTTCCTCAAAGAGAAGGCACATGTTTCAGAGTGAGAGTGCCTATGGTGTCTAATTTTACTGCTGTGAGGTATCCAGGCTTATTTTATATTGACCTTACCTTTACCATGCAGGTATGCTTTTGCCATCCTGGTTTGCTGTAATCCATGAAGACATCAGTTCACTAAGTTGTGACCCCATATTCACAAAGATCCAAATCACCATAGAAATACAGCATGTGTGACATCCTCAGTTTAAATTAACTTTCCTGGGCTCCAGACAAATGTTTCATTATTTAGCAAAGTTAACACAGTTTGAGGAATTTTTTCTTACTGTCATATCCGTCTGCTGAGACAAGAAGATCATCAAACTAAGATCAATGAGTGTTATGAAATACTAAACCAAATAAAAATGACAAAAATTGTTCATATATTTTAGAGTCATCATCATGTTCCCATTACTTCTCTGGCATTTAGGACAGCAACAAAGCTCCTCTATTCCTGTCAAGTCTTTCAATGCTTCCCCAGTTGTGCCCTAGGTTTTTCAGCTTGGCTTCTACAGCTCTTTGCCATGTTGTTTTTGGCAGGACCAGCGCTAGAGTTTTTCGTGCCCTAGGCGCACGGCCATTCCGCTGCCCTGCGCGCCGCTCCGGTGGAGCTGCCGCAGCCGTGCCTGTGGGAGGTCCACCGGAGCTGAGCGGGACCAGCGGACCCTCCGCAGGCACGTCCACCGGAGCCGCCTGCCAGCCCCACCTCTGGAAAAATGCCACCCCCCGAAAATCCTGGCACCCTAGGCGATTGCCTAGTTCGCCTCAATGGAAGCACCGGCCCTGGTTTTTGGGCAGCCTCCTTTTCACTTTCCTTCAGGTGTCCAGCCTATTGCTACTCTGGTGATAGAATCAGTGTCTATCCAAAGCATATGGCCAATCCATCTTCAATGCCTACTAGCAATCATAGTATATCAAGGCTAGATGGGCATTCAAGAGGTCATCTAGTCCAATCCCCAGACAGATTTTTATGCCAGTTTCTTAAATGGCCCCCTCAAGGATTGAGCTCACAACCCTGGATTTAGCAGGCTAATGCGCAAACCACTGAGCTATCCTGCAATGATAGTGCTCAGAACCTTTTCATTGCACTGTGTCAACTAAAGTACAGGCTATTTATCTTACAGATGGTTTTGATTGTGATTGCAGTCTCTTTTCATCTCACATAAGAAGAGTCATCTAATGGTTAGAAAAAGACATGTTTTATTCCTGACTTTCTCAATGACTCCAGGTGAAGTGCTGAAGCCTTCTGAGCTTTAGTCTATCCATATGTAAAATGATTATAACAATACCTATTTCACTTATGAGTTGAGAGATTTAATTGATGATTGCCAAGTACTTTGAAAGCCTTGGCACTATAAAGGTAAAATATTATTGACGGGTTAAATGAACTTTTGTGACCTCCAATCCTGTAAGATGCTGAGTGCCTCCTGTGAGGAGCTGGTATGCTCTAGGAATTATTTCAGGAAAGTGCTAAGACCTGTGCTATACAGATGATCACAATGGTCGCTTCTGACCTTAGAATCTATGAGTATGTCTACACTACAGTTAAGCCCACATGGCTGGCTTATGTCAGCTGACTTGGGCTACAAGGCTGTAAAACTGCAGTGTAGATATTTCTGAAGTTGCTCCATTGCAACATTTATACTGCAATTTTACAGTCCCATAGCCTGAGCCCTGCCAGCCCAAGTCAGCTGACATAGGCTAGCTGCAGGCATTTGATTGCAGTGTAGACATACCCTATGAATCTATGTCTTCAAATTACTTGACTGAAATGGGAGTTGAGTTTGCAAAAAAAAAAAAGTCCTTAAGTGTAAAGCAAAGTATTGACTGGACAAGGTAGCCCAGCAATAGCCCGAAATGCATATGGAAAAACTTGAATGAGGTTGGGCTTGTACACACACCCATCTGCAGCCCGTTGTCCTACCAGCTTATTCCTTTAGTATCTGCCTTTCCAGAATCAGACTGAATTTATGGACACTAACAAGGCAGAGGAGAAGACAATAGAAGTTTGAGATGAGCAGACTGCATAGCCAGTAGTTGGACTGCTGGAGTGTTCTGATGTGTATTAACTAATGAATTTTTATTTTAGGTCAAAATATTCTTACATTTTTGCAAGCTGTTGTTTTGGGAAGGGCTATAAAATGAATAGGGATTTTAAGTCTGTTTAAATTACAAGGCTACAAAGTAAAAAAAGATATTTTCACACTTTGTGTAAGTGAAGGGGAAATGTTTACTTTTAGTTTTTTTCAAAACTATTTCAAGATTAATTAGCCCTCCATTTTCAAATGCCTGATTGCATATGCAAAATGTATATCTATATTTTTTGCACTTGCAAATGACTAGTAGGTACAGATATTAGCACAGGCTAACTAGCTGACTCACAAGAGGAGAGATCTGCAAGGGCTAATACTTGCTAGTCACTTGCAGGTACTGTACATAAAATTGCCCATGCAATTTTTGAAGGTACAAATTGCCCTCACAAAAGCTGAGGGCTGAACTTCAGCCCTGAACTCTAAAACCAAAATGTGCCTGAGGGTTAAGACTCTATTCTATCTTTTTGTTTGTCACATTCTTCTTTTTTCTTCTACTCAGGTCCATGTGTAAATGCGCCTGATTATTGCTTTGTAATTGCATATAAAAATATAAATAAAGCACCATGCACTGAATGCAAATGTATTTGCATTGGATCTGGTCCATCACACAATTAATAGCACTCCGATCTATATATTCCGGTTCTCCTTTTTGGTATACAAGGGGTTTAATTTGTCTCCTTGGCCATGATCCAAAGTCCATTGAAGTCAATGGAAAAAACTCCCACTGATTTCAGTAGGGTTTGGATTACACCCTATGTTGCAATGTCATGAAGCCCTCCTTTGGATAGCAACTCCAGCACAAAAGGCTTTGGGACCTTCCTCCTTCCTGAATTTACTGGCATAAAACCTACTGTCTTCTAAAATGACTTTTGTTGTATTTTCTGTCTTGTGGTTCTCTAGCTAATATCTAACCTAGATTGTAAACAGAAAACGAGCCTTTATTCTGCTGTAAGGGGCCATGCACAACTATATTGGTATATACAAATATTAAGTAGTAGAGGTTTGTCTGAGTTGCAAGAATCAGAGCTTGACCTGGATAGATCTGAAGGTGCTCGAGGCTATTCGGATCTATCTACAAGGAAAAGAAAAAAGTGTGGTGGCTGCAAACCAATAATTTTGGAGATGTTTGTAATTTATATTCCCTATAAGAGCCAAACAAAGTCAGTAACAGTGACTTTAATTGATTAGACCCGATGAGCTCATTTTCAAAATAATTCTCAAGTATTTGACCTTAGTGTGAAACTAGCTTTTATCTTTCTAAGAAGTATGACTTTTGTATTTAACTCTGCTCTTAACACTTATGTATTCAGCTCTTTAAGACACATAAGAAGGGTGATCAAGTCAAAAAAAGTGTTTATAATTCTAATAAGCAGAGTGCATATGAGTTAAATATGACTGCTGAACTTTTTTTAAATAGGAGAGAGTATTACTGTAGCCTCAGGTTATAAGATACTGTTGTGCACAAGCTCTGATGGGAAATGAAAGGAACAGCTGAACCAGAATTAGTAGACAATCCTGTTCCCATTGTAGTTAATGGCAAAACATTCAATGACTTCAATGGGAGCAGGTTTGTGTCCACTGTAAACAAACCCCATAATATTGGCATGGTTTTTTTCCCCACCTCAATAGAATGTTCTGTCAAATATTATCTCAGCTTGACTGATCTTAGAGTTTTCAGTGCCCTCTACTAAACTTGCTTACATTGCTTCATATAGGGTCAGAGAACTGGAAGAATACGAGAAGGTATTTTCATTCATGAAATAGAAGTTTTAGGATCCCCTTCTCTTTCAAAGTAAAGATACCAATAAAAAATGGTGTACATATAGGAAGCCAGAAGTGTGGTGAAAAATCCTAGGCCAAAGGGCAGAAATCGTTCACAATTTGAAAAGGAAAGAAGTGAATAATGTTGTGTGTTTTGCTATTGCTGGACACAAGAGTTGCCCATGCCCTGTGTGTGCGCACTTCACAGCATGGTGCCTTTTTGCTTTGTTTAAATAGTGGTACGTCTGTGGGCATCAATGTAAGGGGTTGTGGGGGGAGGGGGGTCTTTTTTAAAGAACAGAATCTAAGTTTTGGGTCCAATATGCTTGAAAATCCCAAATGTAGGTTGAAAAAAGAGAAATTGCCAAACTATGTGAGGGGAATGCTAAGTGCAGGAGACAAGTGGAGTATGCTAGTTTCCTGTTGTGCTGGCATTCTTTAGTTGCTGGGAAACAAAATACAGAAACCTTCCATTTCCTAACTGTATTTTGAATAAAAATATATTTTAATGACAGACATTACCAAAGATAGATCCTCAGCAGGCACTAAAACATTTACAATGTTTAATATACAAAGAAATGCAAACTAAGCCTGCTAATTTAACAGAGCACAAATATGTCTACACCTTTTAGAATCACATGAAGAATTGCCATTGCCTGCCTGTTTTAGCTTGAAGAAATATTTCAGAAACAATAGTAGGACTGTTGGTTTGGCTCCTGAGGAAGCATTGTATATCATCCGCAACAGATTGCCTAGTGTGAGCATGTTGTACAGCAGGTAATGAAATGACAGTGCATAGTAGTAACTTGACAACTAGATACAGCAACTGTGCATCAGATTTTCCAGAAGGCAATCTTCTGGAAGTCAGGTCACAACAAGTGAGTGTCAGATCACAGGAAAGAGGTAGGATAATATTATGAATGAAGATAATTGTAACCTTGTCTTGCTCTGTTTTGGGACCTGGGGGAAAAAGCCTGCCAGAACAAATAGCTTGATACATACTCACAAAATATTTGTCTGTATGTAATTAGATGTGACATTCTCTACTGTTTCTTGCACAAGGCTTTTGAAAGCAGAAGCAAAGTCAGAGATTTAAGATTTAAACAAGGGTTTCAGTTTAGAACTGGAGAAAGGCTTGATTTTATTCAAACAACTATGTGCATTTCTCACAAGTGGTGTTAGAAAATGTGATTTATAGACAAAAATTAAAATCTAAGATAAATAATGCTGTATTCTGCCTGACAGCTTCATAAAAGGACACTAATCTTGAAGTAGTCAGATCACAATTAAGTAGAAATAGACCTCTGCAGGCTTATTTTAATTTAATATTGACAAATCTGAAAGCAAATACTCAGATTGAGGACTGATAACCTAAATAAATTAGGTACTTGTGTGACATTTCACACCTTGTCAGACTGCTTATTACATATCATAATTAGAGCTGGGCAAAATGTTTGCCCCAAAATTTTTGGTTAAAAAATGCAAATTTGTGTCCAAAGTGTGTTGGTCAAAAATAAACCTGAAAAACTAAATGATTTGTTTTGATTTCCCAAAATGAAATGTTTTGATATTTTGGTTCAAAATGACTCTCATTTCAAAATTTCCTTCAATTTTTATTTAATTTTTTTTAATGTTTTTAAAAGTTTGAAATCAAAACCAATACATTTTTCTCTCTAATTGAATTGTTTCACTTGCCTGGAAATGAATTTGCCTAACTTGAAAAATTATATTTTCAGTTCAATGTGAAACAATTTTTTTTTATTTTTCAGCATTGCCTGCAAACCAAAAATTCCATTCTTTGTGCAGATCTAACAATCCCACAATGAAAGAAACCCATTACAGGGTGAATAAGAATATGTCAAGAAAAATCCATAACTCAGTACAAGTCATTCTTAATTACAGCACAAAAGATACAGTAAAGGAAAAGGGATCTCCATGTTCAGTTCATTACATTTATGATGGACCTATTTCATTACAAACATGCAGATTTCTGGTGGACTGGCAAATGTAACTTATCAGCAGGTCATGTGTGCAAATGATTTTAAATGGTTTCATGCTGCATTTTCCAGGACCTGAAGGCCTCTGTGTAGGCTCAAAATGTTTCTCTCACCAACAGAAGTTGGTCAAAAAAAAAGAAAAAACACACACTTCACCTGCTTTATTTCTCCAGATGGAATCATGCACAAGGGCCATAAGTGCCAACTCTGTGGGTGCTCCAGGGCGTGCACATGCACACACACACACACACACACACACACAAATGGGTGCTTAGCACCCACCAGCAGTCCATCTCTCAGCACCTCCCATCTGCGGGCAGCCCTGCCAATCAGCACCCCTCCCCCCCCGCCCATGTCTCCTGCAGATTAGCTGTTCTGCAGGATGCATGAGGCCCTGGTGGGGGGAAGGTGGAAGGAGCGAGGGCTGGGTGCACTTGGAGGGTGGGGTGGAAAAAGGCAGGGCAAGGATGGAGTAGGGACTGGAAGAGGTGGGGTGGGGTCTTGTGCAAAGCCAGAGGGAAGCACCCCCCAGCACATTAGAAACTTGGCCTGTATGATGAGGGGAAGTTACTTGATAATTGTGCAGTGCTGACAGTGTGCTTGATACTGACACAAGGGTAAGACACAAAGGAAGATGTTCCTGCACTGTGGAGTTTATAGCCTAAAAAGGCTGACAAGGCAATTCAGACAGAAAATGCACTGAGACAACCAGAGCATGGTTCTGACTTAAAGCCCATCCTTATTTATTTTTTTTTATATTTAGCAGATGTATTAGAGCCATGTTTGCTGATATTGGTTAGCACTGTGGAGATGGAAAACAAATGAGAGGATGTTCATCGAATTTAAGCAGAGAATTTTTGGAAGAGATTCTACAATAGGCATGAAACAATTTAAAATCTACACACATTTTTACATGATATGTTACATTTGCCAGTCCATCACAGTTGGTCCAATAAAAGATATTCTTCTTCGAGTGATTGCTCATATCCATTCCAGTTAGGTGTGCGCGCGCCACGTGCACGTT
>NC_133771.1:115347924-115440273 GCF_003597395.2 Chelonoidis abingdonii
AGAGGTAGAGTACTGTCTGTCAGAGAAGCCAGAGAGAACACACCCCAAGACAATAGAACACGCCTGTAGATGAGGGATAGTATAACTGATAATTCGCATCGACAGTGGCTTGTAACGGACACAAGGTAAGACACAAAGGAAATGTCGGCCACTGAGTGAGGTTATACAATAAAGGGCGACAAGCCAAATTCAGACAGACAACCACTGAAGACACAACAGGGTGAGATGGTAAGCCCATCCTTAGTGAGTTTTCTATAATATAGCCAGAGTTACCACAAGCCAATGTCTATAGATGATAGGGTACGCCACTCGCCGAGGACCGTAGCAGGAGCAATAGAAACCAAGGGTCTTACATGAGAAACTCCAAGACACATAGACATATGAGAGAGAACATTCTACAAAGCATAAACAAGTGAACAATCTACTATCACATTATGATATCCAAATGAAATAACTACATATAAAGCAGAATAAATACATCAGAAGTGGTCCAGAGAGCAACGTTCTTCGCAGAGTAGAAAGTAGCTGAGCGTGCAAAGGTATAGGGCTAAATCTAAGGGAACGCGCCGCGCAGGCACGTTCGTCGAAGATTTTACACGAAGCAACACATCTGGGGGGGACCAACTAGTCGGCTGCAAAGCCCCTGGAGGCGCCGCTATGGTGCCGATAATACCCTGCGTCCAGCCGCCCTCAGTTCCTTTTACCCCGTGTCGGCTGTGGAACAATGGACGCAGCTTAGCTGACCTCGTCTTCTCAGGCTACTTCGTTTGGAATCGTAATCTAATCCTTGATAGTTCTTTTTTATATGGGTTATGTATACTCGGGGTCGGGATACCTCTTGCAACCGGGCTGCAGCCTAATGCCGGCTCACCGGTTTGTCCGTGCGCGTGCACCGTCGGCGCTTGCTGCAGAAATCCACAGAACCCTGTTTCGGTGCCTCGGGGCTGCAGTAATCAGCTCCTTGCAGGCGTTAGCGACAACACACGGGCGGCATTCATTTCGCCCCACTCACCTTTCTGCACAGCGCGGGTCACTGCAGACAAACGCCCTCTGCACGGGACCCTCGATCACCGGCCTGTGCAGCCCCGAAGTACGACTCGAGCTCCATCTTCTTCGGAGTGTAGGAAGCCACGACATCCTCTACAGTGCGCAAGTCCGCCGCGCCGGGTTAGCCTACCTGACTCTGTGTTTGTGCCAACGGCACCGCGCAAGGCACTCACAGTGGATCGCCGACCGACACCTGCAAGACGCTCGACACGGCACCCTGATTCCGGTTCCCGCGGGCGTCGAATCCAGTGCTGGCGCTCCCGGCACGCGCCGTGGTGAGCCTTCGCTCCGGCTGTGCCGTGCACTGCACCACATGCCAGTGAGCTCATCTGATCGGATCGCCCGTGCCCTGCCACGCCACCACCGACTACGTGCACCGTTCGATCCCGGTCCACACGGGTCCGTTAATCCGGTGCCTGGCCGCCCTGGCACACGCCGTGGTTGAGTTCTGCTCTGCTTTGCTAGTGCCTCTGCACGCAGATGGGCGCGCTAAGCGGATCGCCCGGACGACTCCTGCCGCGGCACTGCTATTCGACACCCAGTCGATCCGTCCACAAGGGCCGTCGAATCCGGTGCCACTGCTCCGCATGCCCTGGGAGCTTCCTGCCCTGCTGCTCCATGCAAACGCATCCGCACCATAAGCGCATCACCCGACGCCCGTCACCAACTCCGCCGCGCACGACAACAGGGCACCGTTGAGCCGGTCTCACAAGGCCGCGACCCAATGCCTACGGCTCAGCACGCGCCGTGGTGAGTCGCCTGCTCCTGCGAGCTTCCGTCCAACGCACCGCAGCCAAGGCCATCTACTGAGGCCGCACCAATACACAGACACCGATATGCAGCCACCGGATCCGGGTCCCACAAGGCATCAAATCCATCTACGTCCCCGGCGACCTGGTCCGACTCCCGCGCCTACTGCTCCCTGCAATCACGGACATGAGCGTCAAGCCGATCGCCCGGCACCGACCGCGACACACTGGCGGTCAGCCTCGTACCTATCCCACGGGACATACATCCGTCCCTGACAGCTCCGACCTGGCAGCTTACGTCCCTCCACCCGAGGCATCACACACCGGCAAGGTTCATGCCAGACAGAGAGAACTGCGTACCGGCGCGCCGGGCGGTAGTATCCTTGCAACCGCACTGGAGCGTCGGCGCCCCAGCCCAGCATCGGTCGCACCGCCGCACGTCGTGTTCGTTCACGACCGGATAACCGGCACCAGCTGTCTGCTCCCATCACCGCGACAGCCATGACGCTGTACGCTCCCATCCCGAGCTCCGGTCGACCTCCCAGGCACGCGTAGTAATCCTAGACTCATTTCCGACCGTGCGCCTCCCGTACCGTGCCAGTCTAAGTTGGCAGGTCGAGAGCAGAGACTCTACCATGATTTTGCAGCACTCCATGCCTTCCGGTCACGCACCTGTCTCCCCACATCTCTATGCGCAAGACGCGATCGGTGTGCCACAACAACCCAAGGCCCATCAGGACTCCATGGAGTACGCTCAATGTGACTCCAGTGCAGGCAGCTGAAGGCACGATCCCGGTAGCCGCTTCTACCCGCAGTTGCCCACTATAGAGGACTACATTATCGACCATCCGCCTTCCCAATCTCTCGGAGGGTTAGACTGCTTGCGTCCCCGTCCCCGCCCGCTCACGGCACATTGAAGAACATTGAAGGATGGCCAGCAGGCGCCAGCTCCGAAAGGGGTGGCTACGCGAGTACCCTACACTCGCAAGGACCTCTGCAGGGCTTATCCGCCCTGCATACAATCACAGCCCGCTTAGTCCCATAGCCGTACCACCGGGATGACTAGAGAAATATGGAGCTTCTCCATAAGACTCCCCCAAGACTCACTGCCCTGAAGGAAAGATAAACGGCGCCAAGCTCTCTCCAGCCTGGTACCAAAAGGAGCATCTCATGACATCAGGTTTGAAACCTCTTGCGTGAAACAACCCAGACGTGAAGCCTGAAGAAACAGTCCCATCGATCTTTTCTCGCGTGCAACGCCAACATCCACTTGCAGGCCTTCGTCCCCAGCCACACCGCCAACTCTCTAGCTCGCCACGATAGCGCTTGCAACTGGCATGCGGCGGACCGGTCGCAACGACCTCATACTCGATAAAGGAGGGCCAAGATGGAGGTCCCCGCAATGCAGGACTAAAAACAACTTCGAAGGACCCGAGGTCGACCGGTACGGCCTGACCACTCTACTCTCTTGCTGGTCCAGTTAACGTCAGCCACGTCTTCTACCATGTGAGCAGGGGGCCACCTCACTTGTTCCAACCCTGACCTCTCAGAGGCCCTCTCGGCGCAATTCCTGACAGAGTGCAAGCGAGGACGGAGGGCAAAAGGTTACTTCCCTATTCACCCCAACCCGTAGACAGTCCAGACCGCCTAGACACCAGAATTCACAGCTTATGATAAGGTGAAGTTCGCATGGATCCCTGGGAACTATTAGCCTGCCTTGGACCTGATCTGGTATGCCGCCTCGATAAGACGCTACTTCCAAGCCATCTTCCCCTCCAGAGATAACCTCACTCAGCCAACCGCGGACTCCGGTTTACGGTATTGCTGTTGCTTGTCAACAGCCCCACAAGCATTCCCAAGGCGGGCCATATGCCTCCCATCTCCACCATGATACGGAAACTCGTATGCATTCCGTATCGGCGTGCCATCGGGAGACCCAAGACCAAGCCTCCGCATGGGGCATCGTCGGGAACCTATTGCACATGCAGCCGAGCTCACAAGGACATCTCTCTGTTCCTCAACGCAGGGTAACTTCAAGGAGCTAACCTGGATCCCGCGAGCCGATCCTGCTATCCGAACAGCCCCGTTTCAGCATGCACTGATCATCCAATCAACTTCCACCCAGACAGGCCCTATGTCAGATAGTCACCATTCCCGACCACCTTAGACTCCCTAACCGTGGCATATCCCCTCCTGATGGCAGATGAAAACGCTCCACCGCTGACGGCAGTCCGCGGCTGCCAGGATCAGCGCACTGTGAGCGGACGACTCAGGTACGGCCAGCACAAGCCATTGCTTCATGAGAACTGGGAGGAACATGGCCCCCTCCCTTTGTCAAAGCTCCATCTCTGGCACTTTCATACCACTCGTATTGGGTAGCAATCCCGCACCAGGCATCGCACGCTTGACGCTTCAACTCGGCAGCCTTCCTGTCTCCTTGATGGTTCGCCATGCCCAGTGTGCCTCATTTGTTCTGGAAGGAGTTTACCCACATAACTTCGCTTACCCATGACCAGGAACTCCGCGTCTGCTCCTCCAAGGTCTCCCAGAGCGATCATGACCTTTCTAGCATAGAAGGGCCAACACCTCCCTCGCCATGGGTCTGCCCAAACTTTGCAGGGCAGGATGCGCACTAGCATGTACGACCAGCGGGTTCCAGAAAGCACGAACCACGTGCTCGCCTGTCCAAGCCAACCAACCCTGCACCCACCCCAGCCTCATACTCAGACCACGGCAGATCGCACCCACGCCATCCTTCACCCACGGGGGGTCGCGGACTAGAGTAGCAGGACCTTCCACCGTCACTACCGTGCCTGTGAGCGTTCTCACAGTGTGAAACGCTTAATCTTTACCTGCGTAGGTCCGATCCTCTATTTTGGACACCCGCTGGCCTACACACAAGCCTAGAGGGTCACGCGAGGGACACTGGCAGCCCGTTACCGTCCTCCTAGGCGCGGTGTCGTTCTGTGTTCTCCTCAGGGTCGAGGTCCCAAGGGCTTGGAGGCTACACCCTAGTACACGCCAGCCCCAACTGCCCTCAACATGGTTTTAACCAACTTAGCTTCCCCTTTGACCATAGCATCCGCCGTTGCCAGACCTTTCGGAAGACAGCTTTCTCGTCGCATACAGCCAGACGATCCCGATCATGCTCCTACGTGGTGCACCATGCACTATTCCCAAAGACGAGGGCAGTTACGTCCCACGCGCTCCTCCTTAGTGTGTGTGCCTTTCTGTCCACACTCAACGCGAGGGACACATCATCTCTGGACATCTAGCGCTCGCAGTATGTAATGGACAAACCATGTCTAATACACGCAATCTCTCGGTCGCGGTAGCAACGGAGGAAAGGACTACCGTTTCCTCTCAAGGACTCATCGTGTGATAACTGCACCCTCATCTGTGAGATGTGGCTCACTTCCCCAAGCACATCACATCCTCTACAGCTCAACTTCGTCTGCCGCTGCGGACTGGTCCGCTACCCACAATCCTCTCGCGCGCTCATGGTCCTTGGTCCATACTTTGCTTCGCATTCAGTCGGTAACATCAAATGGAATGCGCAGCCTCTGCTCGTCGCTTTGCATTTGCATATCGCACTCCGACCCCACCGCCTAAAGGTGGAATCACCTACTGGATGATATGCATCATCGAATAAGAAAAGATGGTTACTCACCTGTACGTTTGTTCTTCGAGATGTGTTGCCAGATATCCACCACACCGCTCTCCTTCCCTCTACAAATACGGTCGTTTCGGCAAGAGGAAACTGAGGGGCCGGGCCGTCGCAGGTATAAGAAGGAACTGAAGGGCGGCTGGGTCGGCAGGGGTATATATCCGGCACCATAGCGGCGCCACTCCAGGGGGCGCCCTGCCAACCCACCGAGTGTTGCTAGGGTAAAAATCTTCCGACGAACGTGCACGCGGCGCGCGCACACCTAACTGGAATGGATATGAGCAACACATCTCGAAGAACAACAGTTACAAAGGTGAGTAACCATCTTTTACCTTACCCACCTTGTCTCTTATATCCTGGGACCAACACAGATATAACACTGCTGACATTTCCTTGAAATAAATGCTGAGTTGCTTCACTGGGAGCTCTTTGCATTTCACTAACAAAATAACATTAATGGTGTGTGCCAGGGTTCCCTCCCCACTCTCAACTCTGGGGAACAGATGTGGGGACCTGCATGAAAGACCCCCTAGTTTATATTCTACCAGCTTAGGTTAAAAACTTCCAAGGCACAAATTCCTTTCCTTGTCCTTGGATGAAATTGCTGTCACCACCAAGTGATTTAAACAAAAATACAGGGATGGCTCACTTGGAATCCCTAAGCCCCTTTGCCCCTGTCAGTGGAGGCTTGAGAATATATGAACCAACTGCCTTTAAGTACAGACCAGACCCTTTATCTTTAGGGCACTAAAATCAGGTTCTTAAAAGAACTTTATAATAAAGAAAAAAGTTAAAGAATCACATCTGCAAAATCAGGATGGAAGATAACTTTACAGAGTAAAGATTTAAAAACACAGAAGACTCACTTCTGGACTCAGTTTCACAGTTACAAAAACAGGAATAAAACTACTACTTAGCATAGGGAAAATCCACAAGCTAAAACAAAAGATAAACATATTTCCTTGCTTTACAGCTTTTGTAAACTTAGCGAGATCATTTCAGGTGTTTTCAGGAGATGTTGCACCTGTGAGAGAACAAACAAAGCCACAAACACACCCACACACAGATTTGAAAGTATCTTCTTTCCTTATTGGTCCTTCTGATGAGGTGCCAGCTAGGTTATTTGAGCTTCTTAACCCCTTACAGGTAAAGCGATTCATACAGCTGCCCTTATCTCTAGGTTTATAGCAGTATACTCACTCTTGTCTGTAGCTGTAGTCCTTATGCACAGTTTGCATGGTTAGAGGAAACAATGGGTTAAGCACCCTGTTTCAGGGCTGTTTTAAAATATAGTATGGGTATTTTCCACATAGCACAAATACAGTGATGTTCAGAACTTCATAATTTGCATATTGTGGTCATGAGGGCAAATGGAACCCTAAAAAGGAGGAAACCAATACAACTGAATTAAATTGTGATGGGAGAATTGCAACTATTGGGGAATAAAGTGCCTATGTGGTGATCACATGGTTGGTGAGAGCTATAACATGCTCTTTATTCTCTTCAATGCAGAGGCAAGAACTTGTTTTTTGGACTTTGTCTTCACTACTTCTTGTTATGCCATTTCTTTCTCTCAGCTTTTGCATATGAAGCTGTGTAGGGTCAGTTCTAACACTAAAAGTCATCTGTGCATCAGTGTCACTGAATTAAACAGTGAGTTTCTAGACTATTTCAAAGGCTGGTACTGCATACATAGGCAATTACAAATAAAAACCTTGTACCAGGCCGGCTAGATGCTTACAAATGGAGAAGAATTACATTTGGAATTCACATAAATTTATATCTACCCATCATGCAGTAGAAACTATGGGCACACAGTGTGAGACTGATCTGGTCAGCAAATTTCAACTGAAAACAGAATTATTATAATCACTAGTGAGATACTTTGACAATTAAGAATATGCAAAGTGAAAACATTTCATGTTAGTATGTTGCAAAATGTTGATATTCACATTTTTTGCCAACTGTAAACACCTTCATTTCTGAAGATGAAATCTCACCTATGCAAAAAGAAAGAAAATCTTCTAATACATTGTTTGGTAGCTCTCACCAATTATCACGTTAAGATGTTGAAACTAATTTAAACAGTAAAAACCGTTGTCAGTCATGTTTCAGTGTTTCTAGAACTGTGCAAAAAAATGATACTCATTTTAGGAACCATTGATTCACATCACCTATTGGCTTATGGCACCACTTGACAGTGCCACATCATACTCATCTAAACATACATAAAATAAGCTTTCAAATTATATATGCTATCAGGGTTTGGATACATTAAACTTGAACTATAGCCCTTTGGGGAGAATTGCTGAACACTTAGTTTACCAAAGGTGGTGTGGACTCTTCATTGACAATTTTCAAATCAAGATTAGATGTTTCTAAAAATATATGTTCTAAGATTTATGGTGAAGAAGTTCTATGGTATACAAGAGGTCAGGCTAGATGATCACAATGTTCCCTTCTGGCCTTAGTCTCTGAATCTATTCAGAGGAAGGGGAGGGCATTGCAGTGTGGAAAATAGGGGGATCATCCTAATAAGGAAGCCAGAGATAGAATCAGGGTTGAAAGGGACCTCAGGAGGTATCTAGTCCAACCCCCTGCTCAAAGCAGGACCAATCCCCAGACAGATTTTTACCCCAGTTCCCTAAATGGCCCCCTCAAGGATTAAACTCACAACCCTAGGTTTAGCAGGCCAATGCTCAACCCACTGAGCTATCCCTCCCCTGAGAAAAGGAAGGGAGAGGGCCTAGGCAACCTAACTAACTGTTGCCTTCCACTTTCATTCTGTCACTGTGTGTGAGAGAGAAGACTGTACTGTACCTCAGGCAAAGTTGTTCAGTGTGCTGCCTACCCCACTGGGTAAGGGTTAAAGATCAGACTTAGCTTTTATGTAGACAACATGAGTGCTCAGCAGCCCTGAAAATTGGACTAGACAAGACCTTGTTAAGTCTTAAATTCTCATCTGAAAACTCCACATTGTAAACCACATAAAACCCAGTTTGTCTACCGCCAGAAGATGAAGGGCTGAGGTGATAGTGATCTGTCTAAGCTGTTATATCCTGAAGCTGTACATCTGAAACAAGCATCAGAAGTGTAATTACTGTATAGAAGGTCTTTGGAAAAATACAACACAGCTGAAGCAATACAGAATTTTAGCAAAACACAACACATTTCTCAAACAGCTATTAAAATGTGATGTTTTATATTTATTCTTCAACAGGTTTAACTGAAGTAAATAATGGACAAATATTTTATTAGAAAACCAGATATTAATGGACTAAATGACTCAAAACATTGGTAATGTTTTAGAGAACCTCTTGCCTCTAGGTTGCCTTTTCAAATTGGACCCATATCTGTTTTAGTGATTGAAAGCTATTAGCTGTTGGGCTATTCAGTGATTTATGGTATGGATAGCTGGTAGCAACCCCTATGTTACTAGATATCCAAGGATTTTATACTGTGCTCCACCGCTACAGTGTCTGAGCACCTGCCACATAAAATCAATAGCAACTGCAAAGTCCCTAGCAGACTTCATGGTATATCAGGTGTGTCTCCCTTTTCAGGGTTAAAATTCTAGTGGGGATAGGCTTCTATTAGGGCTTTTAAAACGTCTTGTTTACTTTTGGTTTGTGGTGGGGAAGGGGTGCTTCTGGTTCCCCCCCTTTATTTTTTTTTTGGATGGTTGGTTGTGGTTTTTTGGTAGAACAGAGTGTCAGTGTTGAAAGTGAGACAAGACCTTTTTGAAAAGGACAGTTTGGGAGTATTTCCTAAAGATGGAAAGACTCTGGATTCATCTGATTGCCTCTGAGGGCTGGTTTACACGGGTGGGGGGGAAATCGATCTAAGATACGCAACTTCAACTATGCTATTTGCGTAGCTGAAGTTGAAGTATCTTAGTTTGACTTACCGGGTTGTCCCCATGGCAGCAAGTTGACTGCCACAGCTCCCTCATCGACTCCGCTTACTCCTCCTGCCAAGGTGGAGTACAGGTGTCGATTCAGGGATTGATTTATCACATCTAGATGAGATTCAATAAATCAATCGCTAATAGATTGATTACTGCCCGCCAATCTGGTGAGTAGTGTAGAAAGACTGTTTCCTTGGACAGATGACATTTTGTGCCCAGCTCTCCAGGGCCAGTGCCACCATTAAGGCAAACTAGGTGGTTGCCTAGGGCGCCAAGATTTGGCAGTGCCAAAAAGCGGTGCCCCCAATTTTTTTTTAAATTTTTTTTTACAGCGTTCCTGGGCTGGGCTGCCGGTGGTATGCTGACACCTGCGGCTCAGACTCACTCTCCCAGTGCAGTGGCTGCTCCATGTAATTGTCATTGCCGGTGGGGGCAGCATGCTCTAGGAGAGGTCATAGCAGAGGTGAGCTGGGATGGGGAGCCCTGCAGCAGCTCTCCCCACCCTGAGGCACACCCCCCACCCCCCGGCAGCTCCCCACCCCCATGGCCTGGGGAGCTGTGCGGCAGCTCCCCACCCCAGCTCATCTCTGCTACGCCCCCTCCTCGAAAGCGCAGTCACTGCTCCACTTCTCCCGCCTCCCAGGCTTGCAACACCAATCAGCTGTTTTGCACTGCAAGTCTAGGAGGGGAGGAGAATTAGAGCGAGGGCAGCATGCTGGAGGAGGCAGAGAAGAGGTGAGCTGGGGTGGGGAGCTGCTGCAAGGAGCTGCTGCAGGGCTGGGGGGGCGTAAGGTGGAAGTTTCGCCTAGGGTGTGAAACTTCCTTGCACTGGCCCTGCAGCTCTTCCATGCTTTGTCCTGGGCTTTGTGATCTGCATTGTCCCAGAGGAGTGCAGCTGTCATGTTCATTCATAGATCAAAATTTGGTCTTTGCTGCAGCTGGAGCTTGATCCATCTGAAAATTAGGATCAAGGCCTTATAGTAGCATCAGAAGCTGTCTGGGACCTAATGAAGGGATTTGAGTCTGGGCCTGTGCCTGATGTGCTCACGGCACCCTAAGCTATGGGGAGGGCAGGCAGTGGCATTCTGTATGTCACTTTCATTGTACATTGTCCTCACTTTCAGCTTCATGTATAGATAGATGTCCCTTAATAGCAACCCTGTTAACTTCTGGTTAATGGCAACATTTTGCTTGGAACCAATCCCAGCCACTGACTTAACACTCATGGGGTTTGGATATTGGCACCAGCATATAACTTATTGATAATTTTTTTTGAAGAAAGACCTGAGCTGGAGGCAGATTTTCAGGGCTGCTGCCAGGGAAGGAAGCAAGGGGAGGTGTCTTCCCTGGCTGCAGCCCCACAAAGCTGCTTATGGCCAGTGCCCAGGGATTGTACAGGAGGTTCCCCAACATGAGAACCCCTGCCAGAGTCCTGGTGCTGTGGGCTGGAAGGGCAGGCTGGGGGAAGGGCAGCAGCAGGGAGGAGGGCTGCAGCCCAGATACCAGGTGCTGGGGGCCCACAGAGCTACATGGTACCTCTACCTGCTGCTGCCCTAATCATCTTCCCTACCCATGCAAAGCCCCAGCATCCAGGCTGCAGCCCCTTCCCTGCTGCTACCCTGCCTGCAGGCAGGTTTGTGGGGCTGCAGACAGGGAAGGCATGTCCTAGCACTTCCTTCCTTGGCTCCAAACCCACAAACCTGCTCTGTTTATTGGCAACTGCTAGATAATGGCAATTTGTTGCTAATCAGCAGCATCTACTGTACTGAGTTTACAGTAGTCCAGCTTGGAGGTGACAAATACTTGGATCTCTGTGACCAGGTCCTTGTCTAGAAGCAAGGGACATCTTCCACTCTAGAAGGCATTTTTAGATACTGACACTGCCTGGCCATTCAAGTCTAGTGAATAGGCACATGGGACCTGACGCTTTGCACCATTTTGAAGAAAGGAGGCTGTAGCTCTTCAATTGGCTAGTTCTGCCAATTGTTTCTCCTTTTTGGTGGTTCCTGCTTTCAGCTTAAGTCAGCAGCTCTTCATCTAAGAAGAGACGTCTTACATGTTTTCTGACCTCTTTGTACTGGCAATGGCTGCATTAGTGGAGGGTATGTCTACATTGCAATCACAGGGTGTGAATGCAACTTGTGTGTAGACATACTTGAGCTCACTTTAATTTAGCTACTTCATCAAACCAGTGAAGCTGCAGCAGCACAAACTTCAGCATGGGCTAGCCATGCAAGTAATTACTCAAGGTCCAGGTGGGTTTGTTCTGCCTACACTGAAGACCATGCTGCCATGGCCTCACTTCTCTGCTATTGAAGATAGCTAACCTAGAGAAGGGAGAAGAATGGATAGTGTGGATCCCTGTGGGAAGCGTTTGAAGGACTTTGAAACCTACCAGATCCCCTCTGTGGAAGGCTGATGACTTCTGGTAAGCCTAACAAGTGTGTAGACTTTTAATTGTTTGATAAGTTTTCCCTGTAATGCTTTTGTTCTAAAAATAAATGTACTGTGCTTTGTGACAGTTGGCTGAGCACTGGTAGTCATAGCCCTCTGAAAAGGAACAAACTGCAGGGTCCGGACTAAGCTCAAACCCGCTAGTTTAAGCTTAGTGAAGGGCAGAGAAGTTGCAAGCCCAAATACTCAGTCTGGAGGAAGCAGGATATGCCCCAAGAGAGAAGATGGCTAAGACGCCTGAGACCTGAGTAAATGCCCTTAAGGAGGCCAAGAAAGGCAGAGATGCAGATAAGCCTGGAACTATGCCAGTGGTCCTTTCAGTTCAGCAGGTGGGACCCTGAGTAAAGCTCAATTTGCTGAGGTTTGGTGGAGGAGGGGGGAGGACTTTGCTCAATCAGAGCCATACAGACTAAAACATTGAAGCACATGTTTAACTTTAAGCATATGAGTATACTCTGGAATTCAGTGGGGCTACTCACATGCTTGAGTTTTCACATGTCCTTAAGTACTTTGTTGGATCAGAGCCATAGACTGTCAGTCTACTGTCCTTCACAAGCCATTAGATTCTATTTAAAAACATATTATAAAAAGAAAAAATTACATCTAACTGTGCCCTGACAGAAATAAAAGACAGGATCACTGGGATTAATGCCAGCATTTGGAAATCTGATTTTTGGAAAAATCAGAATTACCATTGGTTTCAGAAAGTTCAGATTTCAGACAGCTTGGCTTGCAGGAAGAAACAGAATATTAGTTAGATTTCTTTAAATAAAAGACTTGAAGAATCCTTATAGTTTATAGTGGGCTGCACAAGGAAATCTTTATTGGTGGGAGGGGGAGAGGAAAAGAAAAAAATTCTGAAAGAGCATTTATTGCACTTATGCACCACCACACATTTGTGAAACAATGGCTTGAGGAAAAAGCCCCTCTGATCTTGAACCACTTTTAGGGAGGAAACTGTTTGGTAGGTTCCACCAACAGGAAAATGATAAGCAGATTGTAGCTAGGGGACGTTATCAGTTCACACCATCAGCTCCCAGTGACTATATAGAAAATATATTCATCTCAGGGGGGGATCACTTCGTCCCTAAGGGAAGCTACTGCAGCCAATAGTGAGCTCTGAGCTGGTTTCTCCCATTAGCTGTCTACCTAGAGGCAAGAAACTACATTAGCAATTCAGAGGAGGAGCTGTCTTAGCTGCAGGTGGCCACCTAGTGGCTGGGAAGAAGCTAGATGAGGTTTAGTGCTCTTGGTGGAAGCCCAGTTGGCTCTATCAAAGCTACACATTGACCACCAAACAGTACTGTGGAAACCTCTCTATAGGCCAAAAGCCTAGTCTCAGGAAAAGTTTGTGGTGTCAAACCTTTAACCCTAGTGATGGGGTAACCATTGAGGCGAAGCTCTGCAACTAAAAGTCAGTGTCAGAGTTTAAAGAAAGAAAGGACCTACAAAGTATCTAGTCTGGCCTCCTGTACATCACAGGCCACCAACACCTGTGCATTAAACCCAACAACCAAAATTAAATCAAAATATTACAGCCCTCAGGATACAAGATGATTATGTGCCACATGCAAAGACTAGGCAGGACCAAGATGAACCAATGCCTGAGGTCCCTGCAGTGGCAGGGAAATATACCCAGATAATTCTGGCAAGTGACTGGCAACCATGTTGCCAAGGAAGACAACTAAACTCTCAAGGTTACTGCCAGTCTGACCCAGGAAATTTTTTTTCTCAGCTCGACATATGGTGATCATAGAATATCAGGGTAGGAACGGACCTCAAGAGGTCATAGAGTCCGAGCAGAGCCAATCACCAACAAAATCATCCCAGCCAAGGCTTTGTCAAGCCTGACCTTAAAACCTCTAAGGAAGGAGATTCCACCACCTCCTTTGGTAACCCATTCCACCACCTCCCTTGGTAACATCACTCTCCTAGTGAAAAAAGTTTTTCCTAATATCCAACCTAACCTCCCCACTGCAACCTGAGACCATTACTCCTTGTTCTGTCATCTACCACCACTGAGAACAGTCTAGATCCAGTTAGACTATGTGCATGTGAGCAGCAACCAGCCAGCCAAGCACCTGAGAGAGAAGATACTCTGTGCCAACTCAGAGCCCTAGCCCACCCCCATTCAATGTCCCACCTCCAGCCACAGTTGGTCGTCTGAGTCTTCAGAATACTTGGGAAATGGAGGGGTGCAAGGAATCCTCTGCAACTCTGAAGCATGAGTTTTAGGGTATGGCTACACTTACAGCTGTACAGTGCTGGGAGTTATAGCTGTCTTCGTACAGCTGTGTAGGGAAAGCGCTGCAGTCTGGCCACACTGACAGCTACCAGCGCTGCAGTGTGGCCACATTTGCAGCGCTGTTGGGAGTGGTGCATTGTAGGCAGCTATCCCAGCGTTCAAGTGGCTGCAACATGCTTTTCAAAAGAGGGGGGTGGGGTGGAGTGTGACAGGGAGCGTGGGGGAGACAGAGAGTGGATTTTTGGAGCTGACACTGTTCTCAGCAGCCTGCCTTGCAAGTTCTAAGGACTGGAAGATACACAGCATCTACCATCAATCATTTTAAAAGTTGACCCTTCCCCCACCCCTCTCATTCACTAAATGCAAGTCTCCTAAATAGCCTTCAGACCAGATAAGCACTGCTCAACACGGACTGCCCCCTCCCTCTCTCCTCAACAAACAGCTGTGAACATTCCAAAGCAATTCCCCTGCCTCAAAGAGCAGCTGTGTTTGTTTTTTAGATAAGTAGCTTGGAGCTCATAGTGCTCGAGCTCAAGTTCTTCTCAGTTGTGGGGGACAGGATCTGGATACCTCTTAATACCCTGGAGGCCAACAACAGCGCTTTGTGGCCACACTTAATGAGCAGCGCTGCATACCAGTGCTGGATTGCTACACCCCAAGCAGACCAGGTGTACAGCCAGCGCTGCAGCCAGGGAGTTGCAGCACTGGCTGTGCTTTGCAAGTGTGGACACAGAGTGAGTTGCAGCGCTGGTGATGGGGTTACAGCACTGGAACTCTCCAGTGTAGCCAAGCCCTTAGGCACATAAGACATGGAATTGAGCTCCAAGGCTGCTGAGTCCTGTCCCGTTCCCCCACAAGAAACCCATCATACAAGTGCACTCAAATTTGTTCAAGTCCAGCTATCTTAAAACTAATTCAGTTATTTGTTCCCACAACTTCTACTGGGTGGCTGTTCCAGGACCTCACCCCACTGATGTTTAGAAACCTTTTAATTCACAGCTTGAATTTGTTCATGGGCAGTTTACACCCATTTGTTCTTGGGCCAACATTGTCCTTTAGTTTAAATAGCTCTTCACCCTCCCTGGTATTTACTCACCTAATATATTTATAGAGAACAATCATATCTCCTCTCAGCCTTTGTTTTCCTAGACTAAACAAGCCAAGCCAAGCTTGACACCTTTTAAAAGTGAATGATGAGATTAGCATAAACAATTAGAGAGTTTAAAAAAACTAGTTAGGCCCTGATTGCAGGATTCTGGAAATGTAAGGTCTGGCCTACTTAAGTAATTATAGGCTAATTGGTACCAATTGATTCACTAGTAAAGGAGGAATATGGAATTATTAACTATTATTAACTAACTATTCAATTAGTTCCTTGGTAGGCTACAGATACAGGAAGACAGAAGAAAAGTTAAGTGAAGGAAGATTAGAGAAAGAACAGAAAATTAATAAAAATAATAGATCACAGCATTTGGCATTTCTTTCACTAGAATGCTGTAAGAAAATTCAAATTTGGAAGCACAAGCAATTCTGGAATATCAGGTCACTATACATACTAATAATTATAGAGCATTCTTAATTCATAGATCTCAAATCACTTTAAAAGGAAAGCAAGCATCATTATCTCAATATATAGATGATGAAACTGAGATACAGAGAGATGAGATGACTTGCCCAAGCTCACATCAGAGGCAGATCTAGGGGTAGAACACCAGAGAATTCCTGAATGGAAGTCTAATGGCCTGTCCATTAGACTATGCTGCCTCTCCTAAACTACAATGGTTTGGGAGTGATGAAAGAGAAAGATTGTTGTAACAGGGTTCACTCACCACTTTGGCTCCTCCTGCCAGCTGTCATGGGAATTAGCTCTGCATGTTAGTATGCCCTCTTCAGATGATGCTTCACCACTGTCACTCCTGCTCTAGGACCCACATCTCTCCAAGTACTGCAACATCCCCTTGAGCAGCACAACCCTCCAGCCATGCCACACACTGTGCTGCCCCTTTCTGGGGAACCTGCAATCTGCTGTTCAGCCACTTTCCTTAGGGGCTATGCAGCAAATTGTCTGGCCACTTCCTCATGTGGCCAACATCCTCTTTGCCCTTACCTCAGCCTGCAAACTCCAGCAGCTGTCGCTGTCTCTCACTCCCCCAGTCCCTGCTAGTAGCACCGCTCTGTCCAGGATGCTGTGTGTTCTCTCAGACCTCCAGACATACAGGCCTTCCTCCCTGGGCTCCCAGCAGAGAACAGTCCTCTGCTCTGCAGCTCCCTTTTTATATGGGCCTTCTTGGCCCTGATTGGCTGCTCCCTTCAGCTCTTCTCTGATTGGCTGCCTCCTGCGCAGCCTCGCTAGGTCTCTGTTAACTCCTTAGAGCCCAGTGTGGGGCAAAGTATCAGAGGGGTAGCCGTGTTAGTCTGAATCTGTAAAAGCAGCAGAGAATCCTGTGGCACCTTATAGACTAACAGACGTTTTGGTGCCCCATCACACCTCTATAGACACTTCCCTTGAGGAATCTGGCTCAGTGATAGCTTCTCATTGTCTCCCTATCTTTGTTGTGATCTGGCACTGTTTTTGGAGTGATTTTTGTGATTTTAGCTAGTTTTCTTTGAAGTGTTCTCATTAGAATTTACTTCCCAGTCTTGTTAAGGATAGCTTCTTTTTAGTATAGGCCTTTTTATTTTTACAATACTAATATTTCTGAGATGAAGCACAAATATGTACATTGTATCAGATCTTTTTTTCATTTCTTTAAAGTTTGCCATAATTGAGTTTTTGTTTGTGATGTTACTTGGTTCAATTTTAGGAACTCACCATTCTGTCAAGTTTCACTGGCATATCCGAACTACACTAGGAAAATCAATTATGGTGTGCTGAAACAGCCTTGGATGAAAGTTCATCCAATGAACTCTAGGAAATCATTTGGCATCTTCTAAATTCCTAGACTAAAAACGTAATTGCTGCCTCCTCATTATGATTAATAAGCCACCTCTACTCTGAGACAATATCTGTTTGCAATCTTAAAGAAAATCAAAATCACACATAGAGGCTGCTAAGGTACTGTCTTGACTGTCCTGTGAGCTGTCTACATTGAATTAATTGCATTTGAATTATATATAATGATCAGCTGTGAAGAACAGGAGCTCTGAAATAAATAGACCATGCTCACAAAATACAAAAGAGTCACAAGTGAAGAGATTCTTATGTAACCAATGTTACTATGATGAGACAGAATGGCAGCAAAAAGATTATAAGGCATTGCAAATTATTCATCAGGAAGAAGAGCCCTAAGGCTAAGGTATGTAATCCAACAGAAGCCTTGTGTGTTTGTGTGGAAGAGTTCTGAATACTAATAAGTACTAATCAGTTAAAATCAGCTCTGCTCCATGGATGTTGAGGGCACTCAGTACCCTCAGTCCAGCAAAGATTAATGCATATGCTTAATATATGACCTATGAGTAGCCCCCATTGAAATCACAGTACATAAAGCTGAACATATGTTTAACTCTTTGCAGGATCAGGGTCTTAGTAAAGTAACTTGACCAAAAGAACTACTGGAAAAATCACCCGAACAGCAATATTCCCCATTCCAAGCATTTGGCCTTGAAGATTGCTATTCCAGTTGCAGAAAAGGTCAAAGATATGGATCTTGAAGAGGTCAGGACAAAGTTAGTAAAATGAGAAATACAATAAACCTTAGCAAAATGGGAAGCTCTATGTGAAGTGGGAAATTTCTCTGTAGTTGTTTGGTTTTTGGTTTTGGTCTTTTTAGTTTGTTTATTTGTTTTCTGTTAAGCAGTTTCCTCGCCAACATTTACCATTTTTGAAGACTGATGTATCAAAGAAACAGGAGACAAGTCAGAACCTTAAAAATAAAATCTGCTGTGAGGCATGGATGTGCAGTGGGATGTTTTAAAAGGTACATCAACGTTTTAGGAATGTGAGCCCTGAATATTAAACAAGCTTTTATGTTGCCAGAAGTGCTGCCTAGAATCAGCCTTTCATTCTCTATTAGGTTCAGAGTGTTTAAAAATGTGTAGGCAGTGAGTCCTCCCTAGATTATAGAGTGGTTCAGCGAATAATGTGCACTTCAGCCAGATTGAATATAACTTGTATCTGTTTAACTGACTTATTGCTAAGTAACGCAGAAGCTAGAAGGCCATGTTTCTGCTGATATGTATATATAAAATAATAATGGTAATAATAATTAATGATAAATACATAAATAAAAAGTAGGGAGAAAGGATAAATAGCCACTGTGAAGTCCCACTCCACGGATCAGCAGCAGTATTCTGGAGTCTGGCTCTGTCCTCTGGACCCCGATTGGCTAGGGGAAGGGCAAGCGAGAAGCTGGCCACTCCCTTGCTTGAGAGCCTTGGCTGGCTAGAGAGCTGGCAGGAGAACCCCACCCCTACTTGCTGCTGCCAATTCTCCTTGGCTAGATAGGAGGATGAGATTAAGATTCAAGGACTGCAGAGGCTGCTAGAGAGGGCACATGCTGGTGCAGGGACACAACAGACTAAGGCTACGTCTTCGCTACCCGCCGTCTCGGCAGGTAGCAATCGATTGCTCGGGGATCGATATATCGCATCTCATCTAGACGTGATATATTGATCCCCGAACGCACTTATATCGATTCTGGAACTTCACCAACCTGAACGGAGTTGCGGAGTCAACATGGGGAGCCGCGGACATCAATCCCGTGCCGTGAGGACGGTGAGTAATTCGATCTTAGATACTTCAACTTCAGCTACGTTATTCACGTAGCTGAAGTTGCATATCTGAGATCAATTTTCCCCCGTAGTGTAGACCAGCCCTAAGAGTCTGAGCTCCGAGCAGGGGGACACGCTAAGGGAAGAGCCTACCTGTATGGCAATGATGCATAGGTGCTGGAATTAGGGGTGTTGGGAGTGCTGCTGTACCTCCTGGCTTGAAGTGAATTCCATCATATACAGGGTTTACAGTTTGGCTGAGTGGTTCACAGCACCCCCATTATATAAATGATTCCAGCACCACTGTCACCATGAGCTTGCTTCACAGGTGATAATTGGCCAGAGCCGAGAGTGAAGGAGGTAATTCTGACTGGTAATTGAGGGACTAATGCTGGTGGGGCGCTGGAACTGTTTGTTGGCTAATAAAGGTGGCATGATTTCAGGCTAAATCCCTGCCTCCCCAAGGCTGTAGAAGGGTCCTTCACTCCAAGTCAAGGAGTGGGAGTTTGGAACTAACTAACAGAGAAGGGATCCCACACCTACCCACATTCCCTAAAAACATTTAATGGAAAGGATCATAGATTTATAGATTTCAGAGAGTTTGAGGCCAGAAAAGAACATAGATCATCAAATCTGACCTCCTGTATATCATAACTCATTAAATCTCACCCAGCTACCCCTACATTGAACCCAATGACTTTAGTTAGACTAAAGCATTTCAGTCCTCTGGAGACAAAACTGTAGTGTGCCACTAGTAGAGAACAGGAGAGATTGAGGTACTACCAATGCACAAGGCACCTGTGATGGCAGGGACTGTCTTTTTCTTGTGTGTTTGTACAGCACCTAGCCGAGTGGGGTCCTGGTGCTTGCCTGGGACTTCTAGGCACTATGGTAACTTTAATGAGTATAGTTATTATTTATTATTTATTTATTAATAATGTGTGGCTGTCTAAGTTACTAGTATTCGTGGGGTGCTAGAGAGAGCAGGACTATACAATATATACAGGACTATTATGTGTTGAGGAACATTTTTTGTAGGGATACATTGTTATTTTGATTATGAATATTTTAAATATGTTTATAGTTAAGGGCACGTAACATATACTATGTTAATTATTTTGATGCTCGAACAGTGATTGTTATATTTTCTAGTAAGGAGAATTGTGAGGTTTTATTTTTTACTCACCAACATATCGCTGTCACCATTCTACTTAGTGACTTAGGTTATGTCTACGCTGCAGGCTATGTCTACACTACTGCCTATGAATAAACCATTCCCCTGAGCAACATAAGTATGATGGCATAAGCACTTTCCTGCTGACACAGCTTCTGCCTCTCGCAGAGATGGTTTTTTATGCCGATGCGAAAGCTCTCTCCCATCGGCATAGAGCATCTTCGCCACACGCGCTGCAGCAGCACAGCTCTATTGGTACAGCTGCGCCAATGCAGCGCTGTGCATGTAGACATGGCCTTAATGTCACCAGGTATCTAAACTCTGTTTGGTGCAGTTGGAGTAGAGACAGCATCCATATTTTGAGGTGCAGCTATGACAAGTAAATAAAAGCAGTGCATATCTAGGCAGGAAGTAAGTATGTACTATCTGTTTAAATACACGTTATTAGTTATATTTATGGTCATGACGTATTATTGCATTGTATTTTTGTGTTGCACTGCAGAAAGGAAAGTCCTGGTGGCATGTGATTAGCATTATGCACATGAGTAATCTCATGGAAGTGGTTTGGACTGCTCATGGTGCATAGAGTTAAACACATGCTTAAGAGGTTGCTAGACTGGGGATTAATTTGTTTCTGGTTGAGGAGAGAAATGGAAACTTTTTCTGACTCTGAAGTAATTAGAATAAATGATACCATTTTCAGTTTTTTCCAATGTAATAATTTTTCTCTGATTAAAACTTGATATAGTAATTTTTGATATATTGAGCTTGTGTGAATTAGTTTATGTGCGGGGCAATTCTGTTACGCATACTCACATTAAGCAAGGGTAGCAGATTTGGACCATTAATAGATATCTGTAAACCATACAGTTGATGCTTGGGTTTTTTTAGAAATCATACTTTTTATGAGATATTTTGTAATTCTGAATATATCATAATCTAGCCACTTCATGAGAGAAATAGTGTCATTTTGTAATTGAATATTTCATATCTGACTTCAGTCATATTTCTGTAGCTATAGATATTATGTGGTATGGCATAGAGTTGGTACATTTATTGTCTGAGATTGTCTAACAACTATAACATTTTCTATATCAGAATATTATCGATCTTTTGATTGGCTCACCAACATGAATATAGTATTGGAAATCTCCAGCATCTTCCTGACATTCAATGTTTTAATTTTTATCTTCTCCAGAATAATGATGATGATGAAGAAAGGGGATGGGTTTGGGGTTTTTCAGTTTCAGCTACAGTATGAAACAGATATAAAAAATTCCAGGTAGAGAATGACTATGAAGCTGTTTCTCTTTTCCTGATCTGCCCCTACTGCTACAGTGGAGTGAGTGAGTTGAATACAGTTGCTCTAATAGCTAGAGTTTATGGAATTGTAGGTAAAGGGTTAAGATGATGTTGTTGACCCTTTCCTTGTTTACTCTCTTACTTCATTTAACTGCCCCAGCTCTGATCCAGGGAACTGAGATTCAAGCAGTCAGAGAACAGGGTGGGAGTATTTTATGCTTCACATTCTCCCACCCTCAGCCAACAATAAATTCACCCACCAAACATGATTATGGCAAAGATTGCAGAGAGGACTTTCAAAAGAAGAACAGACTTCATGATGAAAGTGGCCCAGCACAGAATGCCTGTGATTAATAAGAGCCATGTAAATCAGGGAGCAAGGAAGTTCTATCACCAGATAAAAAAGGCAGCCAAAGCTTTGCTACAAAAGCCATTTCTCTTCAAAGATTGGTCATAAATCAGTCTGTGGGGAAACATTCCATCCTCTAGGCAAAATTCAATCAGCAGGTCTCTTTTCCCACTTGTGCTGGACTCACATAGTGATTGAAGGCAATGTGACTTCCTCCAAGCTTGTTTCTGTTCTTTGAAGCAGACCCCTTCATCTGTCACGCCTGTATATATGCCTGGTTCTGCCACATTTACTGTGTTCAACTATTTTATTGATCAAAGATTATTTATTTTATATTTTCTGGCAAGGAGAATCTTTATATATTATTTTTTTAGACTCACCAACGTACCATTTTCATTAGTCTGCTTAATGTCTCCAAGCATCTGGGCTATGTTTGATACAACTGGAGTACAGATGGCATCCATATTTTCAGCAGCACCTATGAGCTATTGTCAAGGTATTATTTCCACTTTGAACTTTAGCGTCCAAAAGGTGGGGACCTGCATGTACCCTTCTAAGCTTAATTCCTAGCTTAGATCTGATAATGCTGCCACCAACCAAAAATATAGTGTTTTGGTACACTTTCTGTCCCCCAAAAACCTTCCCTGGGGAACTTAAGACTCAAATCCCTTGGGTCTTAAAACAGAGAGGAATAAACCATTCCCCCTCCTTTCCCCCTCCCAGACTTTCCCTGAGAGATACACTGATCCAAACTCCTTGGATCCTAAAACAGAGAGGAATTAACTTTTCCCACCCCTTCTTTTCCCCCACCACTCCCTGGTGAGTTCAGACCCAATCCCCTTGAGTTTTACACAAGGAATAAAATCAATCAGGTTCTTGAAAAACAAAGCTTTTAATTAAAGAAAGAAAAAGTAAAAAAAAAAACCCTATCTCTGTAAAACCCAAGATGGAAAATGTTCACAGGGTCTTCAGTTTATATAGTCTAGAGGGAATCCCTCGCCTCTAGCCTAAGATACAAGTACAGCAAACAGAGGAAAAAATATCCTTCCAGCAAAATACATATTTGCAAATAAAGAAAACAAACATAAAGACTAATCCACCTTCTATCTAGTACTTACTATTTGGAACATGATAGAGTGTTTCAGAAAGATTAGAGAAACCTGGTTGCATGTCTGGCCCCTCTTAACTCCAAGAAAGAACAAAGAACAACCCAAAAAGCACAAACAAAGACTTCCCTCCACCAAGATTTGAAAGTATCTTGTCCCCCGATTGGTCCTTTGGTCAGGCGTCAGCCAGGTTCACTGAGCTTGTTAACCCTTTACAGGTAAAAGAGACATTAACCCTTAACTATCTGTTTATGACATGTATAAATAAAAAATGGCACATACTTAGGCAGGAAACAAGTATATATTATGTCTTTAAAACTGTGCTATTAGTTATATTGGTGGTCATAGAATATTCTTGCTTTGTATGTTTTGTTGCACTGTAGAAAGTAAGGTCTCAACTTATGCACAATCTTAGCTTTATGCACATGAGTAATCTCATTGAAGTGACTGGGAATGCGGACTGTGCACATAGTTAAGCATATACCCATTTATTCACAGGACTAGGTCTTATTTAGGCCTATGCAACCTAAATTTGACTTCCTGTCACCAGGCCTGCTGGTGGCAGCACTGAGCAGTCTTGGCTACTCCATTGATTCCATTTTACTCCACACAGCTTTTGTGTCTACAGACTGACAACACAGAGGAGCTACTAATTGGAGCGGGTTGGGAGGCTATGTAAAGATCCATGGAAATTAATTCAGTCATTGGATTAAACTAGCTCCCACACAGTGGTCCTGAGCTCTGTGGCTTGGAAGCAAATAATTCCCTTTAATTCTAGTAATACATCTGTCCAATAGTTAGCCAAGCTACTCAGGCCAGGTACTGGCTGTAGATTTCACAACCAGTGCAACTACAGGGGAGAGAGGAAGTGTTATGGAAGAAGAGAGGTTGCTTACTGCAGCTTTCCTCTCCTGGCTGGCTGGCCCTTCTGTCCCTTCTCACTGTAATCTGGTAGAGGAAGTGAGTGATTAGGGGATGAGGAACATAGGCCATGGCTACACTTGGAAATGTGCAGCGCTGGGAGTTACAGCTGTGGTCATACAGCTGTGTAGGAACAGCGCTGCAGTGTGGCCACACTGACAGCTACCAGCGCTGCAGTGTGGCCACATTTGCACCAGTTGCAGCGCTGTTGGGAGTGGTGCATTGTGGGCAGCTGTCCCACAGAGCACCTCATCCCATTTTGGCGCTGTGGGTTGTGGGAAGGGGACGGAAGGGTGCGGGTCATTCCACTTCCTGTCACAACGCCCCGTGGTGCATCGCTCCAGCAGTTTGGTGCCATTGTTAGTGTGCAGCGTGATTTCTGTTAGAAATGGAGCCCGAGCTGCTGAGGACTTTGCTGATGAATGTCGCCAGCACATCACGTTTGGCAGTTGAGCTATTTCTTCAGCTCCAAAGTGACAGTGAGGAGTCCAACGATTATGATATAGATTCGCCTGATGCGTATGACACTAAATTGCTTGTGGCAGTAATGGACGTGCTCAGCACCGTGGAACGCCGCCTTTGGGCTCGGGAAACAAGCACTGAGTGGTGGGATTCACATGTCATGCAAGTCTGTGATGACGCAGCTGGCTGCCAGAAACTTATCGGATGAGAAAAGCCACTTTCATGGGACTGTGTGCTGAGCTTGCCCCCACCTTGCGGCGCGAAGGACACGAGATTGAGAGCTTCTCCTACCAGTGGAGAAGCGGGTGGCTATTGACGATCTGGAAGTGGCAACTCCAGACAGCTACCGATCAGTTGCGAACCAGTTTGGAGTGGGAAAGTCGACCGTTGAAATCATGTTTGATGCAAGTTTGCAGGGCCATTAATCGCATCATGCTAAGAAGAACCGGACTCTGGGGAACATGCAGGACATCTGGATGGCTTTGCACAAATGGGTTTCCCTAACTGTGGAGACGTGTAGATGGGACACATATCTTATTCTGCACCACCCCACCAGGCATCCGAGTACATTAATTGAGAAGGAGTATTCTCTATGTTCTCCAGGCGCTTGTGGATCACCATGGGCGTTCTACATGACATTTACACAGGCTGGCCTGGAAAGGTGCATGATGCACGCATCTTTTCGAAACAGTGGCCTGTTCAGGAAGCTGCAGGCTGGACTTTTTTCCCAGACTGGAAGATCACAGTAGGGGACGTCGAAATGCCCATTTTCCTTGGAGACCCGCTTACCGTTAATGCCTTGGTCATGAACCGTATACAGGAAGCTTGACAGAGCAAGGATATTTCAACTACAGCTGAGCCGGTGCAGAATGACTGTGGAATGTGCTTTGCCGTTTAAAGGATGCTGGAGGTGTCTTATGGAAGCTAAGACTTGGCGGAAAGAGCAGCAGTCCCCGCGGTTATATTCCACCGTGCTGTATCCTCCATAATATGTTTGAAGGGGAAGGGTGAAACAGTTCAGTGACGAATGGACCTCCGCAGGTTCAATGCCGGAGGCTGAATTTGCACAGCCAGAGGAAGGGCTACTAGAGAGGCCCAGCACAAGGGCTTCAAGAATTAGGGTTGCGTGAGGGAGCAAATTTGAGGCTGAAAGCCAAGAAGTTTTGCGTGCCGTTGCAAACTGGAGGTTAAGTGCAGTGGTTACATGATTTTGTCCCTTGGGGTACAGTATCATTCTACTTTCATGCAATAAATTAAAAAACTGTTTTAAAAAGCAAAGAAATCCTTTATAAACAAACAGTACTTAAAAGGTTGGGGGGGTATGGGTGATGTGAACTGACAGCTCAGAGTTTGAATATGTCCTGCTGGCAGGCTGTGCAATGCACTGCACTTCAGATTACATGCTGCATGGTTGAGGGGGTGGTGAGTGCATAGGGTAAGGGTCGTATTTATTGGGCTGAGTGTGAATGTAAGGTGTGGGGGGCAGTCGTGGTGGGGTGAAGAACCAGGAAGCTGGAGAAGGGGGTTTTGAGCAAACACTGGGGCACAAGGGAGAGAGCTTTGGGATGGGGGTGGGTTAGCACGGTATTGATCTGCCTGCATGGCTACCAGTGACTGCATACAGTCCGTTTGGCATGCCAGGAGGCTTATCAGCTGCTTTGTGCTTTACTTCTTAGCCAATTCCTTTTTCCTGCTTTCTGTTTCCCTCCCCTGGTGCATTTTCTCTCTCCAGTCCTGCAGCCTCTTACTCTCTCTGGCATACTGATTCATAAGTGCTTTCACCAAATCTTCTTTGCTTCTCCTTTGCCGCCTTCTCAAGTTATGTAGTCTCACATCTGTACGTGTTAGGGCTGGAGGATTCAAGGACACTTAAAAAAAACAGATATAGAAGCATTTATTACAGAGGCTACATTGATTATAATCACAGTGAAGGAGTTTGTAGACTATTTGTAGCATCATTTACACATAGCAAACATAGCACAGAGAGGCCACAGCAGCGAAGACACGGTGAGTAATGGGGAATGGTCATTAATGAATCCATGTTTCTGATGCGACTCACCTGGGAAGGGTTGCTGCTTGAGTCAGGGCTCACTGGGGTTTCTGTGCACTGGGGAAAGCAGACAGCAGCTAGGGGGAAAGTGCACTGAACACCACCCCCACAATTGCCACAGCAGTTACTCCTGGAATCAATGTTTCTGCTGTGACTCCTCTGGGAAGGGGAGCTGCCTGAGTCAGAGCTCACTGGGGTTTCTGTGCATTGGGGAAAGCAGAGACCAGCTGGGGGGAAAGTGCACTGAACACCACCCCCAGAATTGCCACAGCAGTTACTCCTGGAATCAATGTTTCTGCTGCGACTCCTCTGGGAAGGGGAGCTGCCTGAGTCAGGGCTCACTGGGGTTTCTGTGCATTGGGGAAAGCAGAGAGCAGCTGGGGGGAAAGTGCACTGAACAGTATCCCTACATTTTCCACAGGATTTTATCCTTCCAGATATATCCCTGCTCTGCGTCACCTGGGAAGAGCGGGAGGGTCTTCTCCAGCGTGGATTCCGCCCTGGTCCCTATGCAGCTTGCCTGTGTGCAGCAATGGTCCCCCCACCCCTCACGGCACAGTGGCGCAGACGCATTAGCCTGACTGGTACAAGGACCACGGTAGCTCTCCCTATAAACTTGCACAAGCGCATTGCCCACACTCAGGCTGAAACTTTTGCAGAGATTACAGAGGCCGATTACCGCGACTTGATAGACCAAATCAATGGGCTATTCCACATCTAGGCATGCATGTATGCAGGCAGCCATAACCCCCCCTCTCCTCTCCTCTCCCAAAACAATTTCCCTCCTTAAAATAAAAGCTGCTTACTGGGAACACGATCCTCTGCTTCTTCTTCACCACCAAGTTCCAGCTGCTGCGACTGGCTAGCTTCCTCCTGGCTTGAGAAGAGCTCCTGGCTGCATGCCTCCTGGGACTCCAGGGTGTCTCCCACCACCCCAGTACCCTCACTCTCGGGTTCCTCCACAGCCTCCCCCCCCTCCTGTCCCGGCTCTGAACTGTCCATCATGGTCCTCGGATTTACAGTGGGATCACACCCAAGTATCGCATCCAGCTCATTGTAAAAACGGCAGGTCGTGGGGGCAGCACCTGAATGTCTGTTTCCCTCATGGGCTTTGCAATAGGCACTCTGCAGCTCCTTTACTTTAACCCTGCACTGCAGCGCATCCCGTTCATGGCCTCTTTGCAGCATGGACTTTGATATCTGCCCATAGGTATCATAATTTCTACGGCTGGAGCGCAGCTGTGACTGCACAGCTTCCTCACCCCAAACGCTGATGAGGTCCTGCAGCTTGCCATTGCTCCATGCTGGGGCTCGTTTGGGGCGTGGAGGCATGGTCAGTGATTGATTGATTGATTGCACTCCACACCTGGCTGAGCAAACAGGAAAGAGATTTTTAAAATTCCCGGGGCATTTAAAGGGTGGATCACCTGAGCCCAGGGCAGTGGAGTGTGAAACGATGAGCAGAGTGGCCAAAAAGGTATGCTGGGATACCTCCTAATACCCTGGAGGCCAATAACAGCGCTGTTGGTGTCCACACCTGATGAGCAGCGCTGCATCACCAAGCAGACCAGGTGTACAGCCAACGCTGTAGCCATGGAGTTGCAGCGCTGGCTGGGCTTTCCAAGTGTGTACACAGAGTGAGTTGCAGCGCTGTAACCCCATTACCAGCGCTGCAACTCTCCAGTGTAGCCAAGCCCACAGAGGAAAGAATAGAGGGATGGGATGGGAAAGGGAGGATTCAGGGAAAAAGAATGGAAGGCCTAAGTACTGATGGAGAGAAGGAAAGTAGCCAATAGAAAAAAGAATATAAATGGAAAACAAAGGGGGGAAAGAGAGGAGAAGACATAAGATTTGGGAAAGGGAAGAATGAATATAATCAGGATGGGGAAGACAGAAGGGAGTTAAGACAATGATGGAGGAAATGGAGGGAAGTGAAGACAAATTGGTGGAGGAGAGATTGGAAAAGACAGTTCTGAAGAAAGAGCTATACAAGAAAACATAGAGATGCAATACCACTACATTTTATAGAAATTTTGTTTTATTCAACTTTTTGTATCCATGATTGAATGTTCTTTAGGTTATTTACAGTTGGAAAAATCTTTTAAAGTCCCCAGCATGTGGCCAGAGAAAGACTGAGACCCTCTACTCAAACTTGACCTCCTTTGGCACCATCTATCACCTTTACTCTGAAACTTGACAAGTATGTTACCCAGCACAGTGCCCCTATGGGATGGGATGGCCAACATCAACCCGGGACTGTGGGAGAAAATCAAGTTTAGAAAAAAATCCTATTCTTCAGCCTTCAGGCTAAGTGAGAGGGATTACAACAGCACTGCTTTGTCAAGCTTTCAGTTCCTCTTCTCATTCATGGAGTAATTCTTGAAATGCCCAGTGTATGAAAAGAAAAACAAAAGTGTTTACAATTGCTAGTTGAAATATGATATTGGCACCTGATTTTAAATGAGAAGAATCAGCTGAGCTAGTTAAAAAATGGCATGACACCAACCTTATCCAAGTCCTTCAGTGCAGGCGATTGAAGGAAACAACGTATAATGCTAATTACTCTGCAGTAATGCCAATGTTCTTTATTCACTGAGGCATTTTCACTGGCACAGAGGACCCAGTTGAAAAATACAATTCCATGCATAAGACCGTGTGCCGCCAAAACACAGTTCACAGTACAAACATTGTCTGCCATGCACTAGGTGGATAGTGGTTATATACTTCTTTCTGTAATCTCATGCAGGGTTGATTATACTGCACTATGCAGAGACAGAAGGGTAATAGGACTGCATAAACTGATTGAATTTCGCTATCCAAATTTTGCCAATCTGTTCTACGCTGATTACAGCCAACTTAGATGAAATGAATAATAATGAAATTGAGGAAAATTATTGGTTCAGCAAGATCCATTGCTATTTGTCTGGCATGTTGTAATGTAATTACAGCTGATCAAACTATTAATTGTGAACAATTTATTAGTCACATTTGGCCTTTTTCTGTTTGTGAATTCTCTGTGAACACATCCCTGCTTTTATAGATTTTTTTGTTACTTGTAATTGCTCAAAAATATTTAAAACTGTTCTTATCAAGTACTCTGGAGCATTTGTTTTCAGAATTTATTATTAGGGCTGTCAAGTGATTAAAAATTAATCATGAATAATTGCACGATTAAGAAAATTAATCGTGATTAATCACGTAATTAATATTTATTTAAATATTTTTGGATGTTTTCTACATTTTCGAATAGACTGATTTCAATTACAACACAGAATACAAAGTGTACAGTGCTCACTTTATATTTATTTTTGATTACAAATATTTGCACCATAAAAAACAAAAGAAATAGTATTTTTCAAGTCACCTAATACAAATATTGTAGTGCAATCTCTTTATCCATGAAAATTGAACTTAGAAATGTAGAATTATGTACAAAATATAACTGCTTTCAGAAATAAAACAGTGTAAAACTTTAAAGCAGTGGTTCTCAAACTGTGGGTCGGGACCCAAAAGTGGGGGTTTTACTGGGGTTGCTAAAGGCCAGCATTAGACTTCATGGGACCCAGGGCTGAAACTGAAACCCAAACTTCATCCCCACCAAGACAATGGGACTCGGGATGCAGCCCCCTCTCACCACAACCCGGAGTGGCTGCGCTTGGCCTGTTGCCCCCTTTCCCCACACCCAGAGCTCCAATCCCCCCAAATTGCAAATGGTATTCTGTTGTTTAACAGTGCGATTAAAACTGAGATTAATCACAATTATTTTTTTGAGTTAATCTCATGAGTTCAACTGCGATTAATCGGCAGTTTCATTTATTATTTGAGCTGTGTGATTGCTCACTTAATTATGTGATATGATTTCTCTTCCCTAATAGGATAACAACTTTTATAAATAAGAGGAAAGAATGAAGAAAGTCCTGAGGGTGATGCGTCTCTAAAGATAAGGTATGGAGGACTTCAGGGAGGAAGACCAGAAAGGTGATAAGGAAATGCTAGGAAAGTTAAAAAATTTCCTATCCTTTTCTACACAGGAAAGAGCATTATATTTGACTGTATGCGAAACCCATATGTAAAACTAGTTGGATTCCCTAATGACTGAAGAAGGATAAGCTTTATTGGCTATCTCTCAGGCTTTACTTTCACTTTTCGCCTGTTGCATTCACACCATGTAACTGCATATGTGTAGTCGTCTTCACAAAAATTGCTGCCAACTCACTGCCTGGTTTATTTGTCTATGTGCCAGGAGTTTTAGGGTGGTACCAGGGATTCTTTGTATTCTTCTGTCCCACAACACACTCTTTTATATGTCAGCCAAGTGAGTGGGTTGAATCCACTGTTCACACCATTTGCCCACCATTAACCATTAATTAATCGCATGTATGTGCACAGAGGTGTTTGCAAAGGTTTCATGTAACTTTGTCCCTTTCACTGTGGTAAGTGTGTTATTGTCATTGTCAGCAACAGAGTTTCAGGGATTCTGTACCTGTGTTGAGTATCACCACCTACGCACGTCAAATGAAGGACCACTTTCATTTTTTGTCTCTTCACCTTAATGCCAGGTGAAACTTGAACCAGGACACTTAAAGTTCAAAGTACTTAAAGTACTTTGAAGCTCCACCATGGAGCTAAAGGGAAACCTCCATTGGCTGCTAGTAATAGTCCTGATGTGGGCCTGATTTTCTTCTCACTTACATCATTGTAAATCAGAAATAACACCACTGAAGTCAATAAGAGTACATAGGTGTAAAACCAGCATGAGAGCGGAATCAGGCCTGATAGACTTGTTAAGTCTTATTGATCACTATATAAATTTTACATTAAACTGCTGATTTGAATTTGATTACATGAATTTGAGAAAAGAAAGCTTGATGATCTTGTTACAGGTTTTATTAAGTCTTAATTTTTTATTTGTTTAGAAAACACTCCTACAATCTGCAAGATAAACACAGTGTAAGTGTAGCTCTTCTGATTAATACATTCCAGTGCATGTCTGACACTACTAACTCCACTCATTCCCATGCCTGTTTTTGTCCCTCCTACAGGAGAATCTGTACCTTCTGCGATGCCACCCAGAACAGCCTTGCTGTCCAAGTGTGCCTACCAGCTTTGGTTTCCTCCTTTTGGCTAGCATTCTGCCCCTAATCTGAATTCAGATGATTCCTATTACCACTCCAGTCTGACAATTTTATATAATACTGATTTTAAAAAAGAAAACTCTGGAAGTTAATATAGCATGACAAATGACTGAAAACCCAGCATGAAAGCATAAAATAAAATCCGTCTCCCAATAGCAATTCTATCCTTGTGTTTTGACACCCAAGTATTCTTCTCACCCACCTCCATCTATACTGAATGTATCATTGTTCTATCTATATACATTAATAATAAAGACCTTAAGGCAGGGATCCTGTCGTACTTTTATGTCAGACACTAACAAGTGTCTGCTCAATTATGTTCAGCAGCAGATACATTTTTAAAAATAGGTGAACCATGGTAAACCAAATGCAATTAATGTTGGCTTCAGCAATGGCAAAGAGCTGTTTTATAATGACAAGAAGTGTGTTTTTCTGGATAAATTCAGTTATACAGGAACTGGATTTACAATTGAACATTTTAATGGGAAATCAACAAATGAGAATGTCATTTATTCCTCTGTTGTGTGAGTCCCTTTAGATGATTATATCTTCCATGCTTATTAATAGACGTAAATTATGTTATTCCCATGAGCTGATGTCCCTATGAAATGCTAATCCTAAATCCAATTTCCTTTGTATCTAAAGGTATCTAGCAAGAAATGCCTCTTGACTGTACATGCATCTGATGAAGTAGATATTCACCCACGAAAGCTTATACTCCAATACATGTTAGTCTATAAGGTGCCATAGGACTCTTTTGTCGCTTTTTACAAATCCAGACTAACACGGCTACCCCTCTCATACTTGACTATACAAAACACCCCTTTGCCATAATATTCTCTAGAAAAACCAAATGGAAGACAACTTGACTGCTGGTAGAGAAAGGGAAGTGAGGGTGCCTGTTTGCCAAAGGCAGGAGATCAGGCTAGAGACATGGAAGAGATGAACTTTGTAGGGCAAGGCTACAGAGCATGTCAACAGGCAGGAAGGGAAAACGCTAGAGTCTTTGCTTTGACATCTTGCCCTTGTAAATCTTTGCTGCTCCCCAGCTACAGCCAGTGCTGGAAGGGGGTGGAGGGGAAGAAAGGCTAGCCTGGCCCCCTGATGAGCTATCCAAGAGACACAGGCATGTATCTGGTGCTGATGAAGAGACTGGAGCCTCAGAATTTTTTTTTTAATGGTTCTGCACACCCCTCTACAAAAGGGTGCTAGTGGGCCTGGTGCAGCCACTTGACTCCACATGCTGCCCCCCCGCCTTCTAAGACAACACAAGGCAGCACCACGCATCGCCAACCTGCAGCGGCCTGTCTCTAAAAGGTCCCCAGCTTTACCTTCCCATCACCCAGCCCCCAGTGTGCACATGGACTGGCTCCTCGAACACACTCATTGGTCCAAGACTTGACCCCAGGGCCACCAAGGGAGGAAAGCCAGTACATATGACCAGGCCCCAGCGATCTGGAAGGGGGCATGGGGCCTGGCTTCATCAGCCCTATTGAGCTGGTCCGCCCTTGCTGGGGGGCCTTGAAAAAATTTTTCACCTGGGGCCAAACCGGCTCTGAGCAGCCCTGCACACACACCCGCCACATTGGCCCCTCGCTCTGCCCCAGTCCCTGCTACCTCTCTTCCTGCAGCCCAGCCCCCTTCTCCTCCAGCAGCCCCTTCCTCACGGCCCCCCACCGACTCGGGCAGCGCTGGGGGCAGCCTGGATCCGCCCCTTGCAGGCAGCACGTGGCACAGCTCGCCCACGCTCAAGCGGCACCACGCGGCCTGCGCAGGAGCAGAGCCGGACACGCCTGCGGCGCCTGCCTCCGCCCCGGCAGTGGGTGGGGAGGGACTGGCGGAGGGGCGGGGCGGGGCCGGGCAGGGCCTGGGCTCCTCCCGCTGCCACTCACGCCTCTCCTCTCTCCCTCCCGCCCCAGGGGTTTTATAACGAGCCGGGCTTCCGTGTCCTGTGACTCTAGTCAGCTGGTTGCGTTTCTGTTTGGCGGCCGGGGTGGGGCAGAAAGTTCCCAGCGGCAGAAAGTAGCTGGGCAAGGAGAAAGTTTGCAAGAAGCTGCCCGCGCGTAGGCAGGGCCCAGCGTCTCGGCTCCCTTGCCCAGGGCTCCGCGTTGCTGAGGGCTGCGGCTGGCAGCTCCCCGGGGAGCAGCAGTTTGCGGCGGGCTCTGCTGGGCACAGGGGAGGCGGTGAGAATGGCTGGGGGCGAAGGCGGGGGCGCCAGGGTGCCTGAGTGCCGGGAGCATCTCTTCAAGGTGCTAGTGATCGGGGAGCTGGGCGTAGGCAAAACCAGCATTATCAAGCGGTACGTGCACCAGCTCTTCTCGCAGCACTACCGGGCCACCATCGGGGTGGACTTTGCTCTCAAAGTCATCCACTGGGACAGCAAGACCCTGGTGAGGCTGCAGCTCTGGGACATCGCAGGTAAGAGCACGAGGGAGGCTGCACGGACTTGAAGAGTGAGCACGTTTAGTCTCTCCCCGAGCTCTCCGGGGCCCCTTCAGACGTTGTTGCTTTCTGGGTTGTACACGACAGAACTAGAGAGGAAAATAGTCTGCCTGTGGTGATATCATGCTTGTCTCAATCTTAACAGAGGAAAAACTTACTTGCTCTACTCCGGCTTTATAGTCTTCTCCTCCTTCACTCTACCCTCTTGCCTTGGCCATGCTGGACTTCCATTTTTCCTCTGGACTCAGAACAATAACAAAGCTTTCAACAGCTTTTTGAAGACGTGAGAAAGAGAGCATTGTATCCTGCCAGGCTACTATTGCATTCATTCATTGTAATTGGGACACATCTAATATGTCTCCATGCATTTGGTTTGGCCACAATCAATTAAGGGCTTAACAGCTGACTTCAAAAGACAGTAGTAGTCTTGCTAACCACCTGATTTAGGGGAACATAAACTGTTCTGATTTATTCCAGAATTTCAGTAGCATGGTAACTGTGAAGCTCATTCAATCTTGCTATACTCATGGCCATCATTCTAAAATAGCTTTAAAATAAATGTAGCCTATTCCAAGTTAGTGCTGGTACATAGAACCTGGTGGACTTAAAGTTACCCAAGCATGCAATGCAGCTCAAGTTTGGAGGAAACATCTCTAAACTGCAGGATTCTGGTCTGCTTTGTTAACTGAAGGGCTGAGGTCAGTCTTTTTGCAACTCCTTGGACAATGCAAAAACAAAATGTCTGGTAATACTCACTTGTATATCTGGAAAAATGCATAGGATTTTTTTTTTGAGTTCTCCAGCAATAAAAGCCTGCAGCTGACAAACCTTGTTCACAGCCTGCAATTACATACAGAGGAAAGGAATGTTGTATGAGTCAAACCTCATGCTGCACTTGGGGCACATCTGGGTTAGAGAATTAACCCAAAGTCTGTCACTCTGTCAACTCACCTTATGCTGAGGCATTAAACAGCCCACAGTGTATAAAATCACACTTGCCTCTGCTGTGTTTACACTATGAGATGGGTTAAAGATGCAGACACATCTCTAACCTGACATTTCTTTTTTCACTTAGTTTATATTTAGCCCTTAGTGTCCAGCCACACATCTGTTTTCTTTGCCCTTTCTCATCACCTTATTTCAAGTGTCTGTCTTTCTAGATCTAAGAAATTAGACATGCTCAGTGTTATGTGCTTTCCATGTGAAGAATGGCTTTTAACATCTTGCTTACTTGGATAGCCTCATGACTTTTTCCCACTGAACTTTGCGGGCCCAAGAGAACAGTATCTGCAGTCTTATTCCAGCATAAGTTAGCAAAGCACAAACAATATAGTGCATAGTAGTCTACCTATGTAGCAAACAACATCACTACCAGTCACAATTTCAGTACAGTTTATGGTACCTAGATTGACCTTAAAAACAGAATGTGGATTCTCCAAACAACAAAATCCTAGATGTTAATGCAATACGTAGAAAGTATTTTCATATACGTCTTTGAAGCTGTTAGTATTATGAATTATCCTAAGTGGTGGTTCTGGAGAGTAGTTACACCATAGAGACATTTAAAGTATTGCTGTAGGAAATGTATCAAACTCAAAAGGGCTGAAGTTGTGAAGTTTATTGCCTTCCTGCCACTAACTCTTGATGGAAATGTGACATGCTTAATGCACAAACATAGAAAAGTTATAAAGATTATACCCCTTCCAGCTTTCCTTGTGCAGGATTTTTTAACACTGCATATGAATGCCTGACTTCTGTAACTGAGCTCACACTGCTGAGAACCCTGAACTAGGACTCATTTTGGATTCAATAGAATTGTTCTGACTTATATCAAATATTTATGGAGAAGAAACTACTGAAGTTGCTGCATGAACTCTTGGAATATCAAGGATTTTGTAGTGTAACTATAAAAGTGAATACTAAACATAAGTGATTAAGCAGAATTAAAAAAAATGAATTGTAACAAATATACACACATGTAGTATATGAGAATGTGGAATAGTTTCCTACACCATCCCGAGTGTCAAGTACCAGCTCTTGATCACTTACGATAAATCATCCCGGGTAACACTTTCAAAAGTGCCTACCTGCCTTTCAGTGGCCTGGAGGCTTCTAAATTATGTGGGCATTCTTGAAAATGTTACCCTTAAATGTCTTTGTCTTAAAATGGAAAACATAACAAAGCCATTTCTTGGATCTTAATCTCTTGTGCCACCCAGTCTTTCTAGCTTATTAATAAATATGGAGCCTCTTCATGCTATGTCAGGTTTTATCCAACTTAGATCAATAGTGACTAAAAGTTGCCCACTTAACTGTGAAATAAGTTGGTGGTGCCAATCATATTGGACTGATGTCAGTGTAACAATTAATATTATGTTGGTTGAGGCCAAAGGCTGAATGGCCATGGAGAATAGATATATTGGCAAATAACTTGATGCCCTTGTGTTTTGGACTTTGTAGAGTTGATCAGGGAACTTCCATTATGATCAGCTGTCTTGCTACTAACTTTTGCAGTGGCAGGTGATTGGGCTGTGGCCTTCTATCTTTAGCAATGTGTATTCCAAGGGTGGGCTAAGGTAGACTGGAAGAATGGTGAGAGCGCTTGTACTGTTACCAATGGATTAAAGAATAAAATGTTTCTGTCATTCATAAAATGAATTCCTGTACTATATTTTTTAAAAAGGGAGAGGGAATAATAATCTCTTGTATGTCACCGCCATCTTCTCTCACCAGCTGCCACAATTCAGCCTCATCTTTTTCATTATGAAGATGAATATGTAATTGGTGTTTTCAGTATCAAATGGGTCCCCTGTGTTAGTGGCTTTTAACCTATGTCTTTTGTTGCCCCATCACCAGAGGTGCCAGCTCTTTTATGGAAGGTGTAAATTAAGCTTGTGCTTGTCCCTGGACTCCATTCTGCTGAAACCAGTTTACTCAAGCACTTCTATCTGGCCGGAAAAGCTGCACAAATTGACTCCCATAGGCCCCTCTTACACCTCATTTAAGCACTGCAGTAACATTCAAAAATCCTTTCAGCTAGTATCTGCAAGCTTATTGCTAGTAGCAGGCTGTGTGGCTTTAGAATGACAGTTAACACTGTGTTAACAAGTTTATGATGGAATTTGTTCTACAAACATCCAGTATTTAGCAATAAATCTGTTTGGCCTGAACATGTAACTGGGGCCATTAGCAGATTCAAATGGAAAATGGAGAATGCGAGAAGTTGGAATAATTTTAGTAACAAACTTACTTATAAATAACTTAGGTTCTCTTAATAAAGCCTGTCATTGTACTAAAGGGTGTGACACTATCTGTGAACATGTGATGGTCATTCTCTCTAGCACCACCTATTAGCTATCTTCAGGCCCTGCACAGCTGGATGTAAATAATTGGGACTGAATGTGGATGCAGGCTAAAAACTCTAGACATGGGTTAAAAAGCTCACAATGGTGAATACTGTTTCAGGAGTCAAGTGTAATCTTTTTTAAACAACTAAAAACTAAGTTTTAAAAAAAACTAAGGTTACACAAACATTTAAGTAACTGGAAACTCTAAACTAATACAAATATGTTAAACTCTTCTGAACACAAGCTTATCCTTAGGCCCCAAAGCTCAATAGGATTAACGGAAAAAGTGCTGTGAAGGACTCTAGCTAAACTCTCTAGCATACCTCATGGAAGAAAGTGGCTTTCCTCCTGGAGTTAAGTGAAAGAGACTAAAGTAGGGGTTCACATAATGCATTACTATTACCATTATGGGGGCACCTCTTTAACTATTCTAGTCCATTATGGGTTCTGATTGCATTGTCACTGGGTAATGACTGGTGAGGTAGTGGAATGTCCACGGAATTTAGTCCTGGTCCTGAGAGAGGCTAGACCTTTAAGTGACACCTTCTCTTTCAATGCAATGAGTTGCTGAAGTGATTTGGCACAGGTTCATGTGTCCTGGTAGGATTTTTTTTTTCCTCCTTGGAATTCCCTAGTATAGAGATTGTAGGAGTGCTGGGATGACTTGTTGTAAGGGTAAAGGTAACAGAAGGTAGTTTAGGGAAATGGTAATTGGGTGATATCATACTAAAGCACCAGAATCTCTTGCATACATGCCTGTGTACTGAATTTAAAGTAGGATAGTCTGCAGTCTTTTCTTTTTTTGAGGATCAGTAGTCTTAGTCATGGTAGGGGTGGGAAATCAGATAGTTACAGTGACAGGACTTTAAGGAAGAGCTGAGCAGTAATCAATTGCATGCTGATACAGGAAACAAAATTCATAAAATAAGTCTAGAGTGACATTTAGAAGATACTTAACTTTAGCCATCATGTATTAGTAGAATGCTATAATGCCTTTGCCTCACTTGGTACCTGTAAAAGCAGCAAAGAATCCTGTGGCACCTTATAGACTAACAGATGTTTTGGACATGAGCTTTCGTGGGTGAATACCCACTTCGTCAGATGCATGTAGTGGAAGTTTCCAGGGGCAGGTAGGTGTCTGTGTGTGTGTATATATATATATATGCAAGCAAGCTAGAGATAACGAGGTTAGTTCAATCAGGGAGGATGAGGCCCTGTTCTAGCAGTTGAGGTGTGAAAACCAAGGGAGAAGAAACTGGTTCTGTAGTTGGCAAGCCATTCACAGTCTGTTTAATCCTGAGCTGATGGTGTCAAATCTGCAGATGAACTGAAGCTCAGCAGTTTCTCTTGGTACTTGATATACCTTCCAGAAAAGAGATTGGAACCAGTTTAGTTGAACCCCTGTGAAATGAGGGAGGAAACAGTAGGTAAAAATACAGAAGTGATGACTCATTCTGGTGTGCTTTCACACTGCAGAAGAAAAGGCTGCTTAATTATAGTTAAAGATTTTTTCCAAGTCTGAATTTCAATACAAAAAGAAGGATCCCTTCTTTGGTAACATACCTTATATACTATTTGAACCGAGAGGTAGAAGGGTGTGCTGCAAATGTGGCTCTATCGAGAAATCAATTTCTCTATTTAAAAATTCCTGCAGGAGCAAACTTTAATGAGACATCTAAAGACTTAAACATAAATAAACACCCTATCTTGCTCTCTGCCTAGGTATCACCATGGTGATGGAGGTCTGCAGTTCTATAAAATGGCAGAAAATAAATCTAGTTATTCCTTTCTTTATAACAGTTAATGCAAATGACCTAATTGTGCTGGTGGTATTAGTCTGTATGTTTGTATTCACATCAGAGCTCTAGGGTGAAAAGTGGAATAGGCTTGGAGAGCAATTGATTTTGCTCTATTCCAGAGTCATTAATGTCAGTGCCAGATTGAAGTAAGTGCTATTAAAGCTTCAACAATTAAATTACTTTAGTATTTTTGGCAGAAAATTCCCCCCCCCCTTTTTTTAGGGCTTTCATCATAGGAAGGAAGAATAGCTCTACATTTTTTAGATCACTAGGATGCTTATCTAAAATTGCATGAAACAATTAAACAACAAGTAAAAGGGCTGGAAATACATGATGTAAGGATTCCGTATTCTTGCACACTACTTGAGTTCTAACATGCTCAGTTTTGCTCATAACCCCACTAACTCCAAGACTTGCAGGCCGTAAGAACTCTGAACTGCTATAGCTTTTCATCTGGAGATCTCAAAGCACCTAGCTGTGAGTTAGGGGAATATATCCCAATTTAGAAGGTGCAGGAAACTGACAAAGGTGAAGTAACTTGCTCAAAATCCATGACTCAGTGGAAGACCTGCGCATAAAGCGGAGTGGATAGATTTACCGAGGCACTTGTAGGTGTCCATCTGCATCTTCTAGGGTTTACAAAAGTGCTCCAGTGAGTTAGGTGCCTAACTCCCATTAACTTCTCTGGTCCTGTAGGCGCTAGGGAAGGAAGTGCAGGAGAGAGACTCTCCCTGACCCAGATTCACAGTGGAATGTATGGTAGGGGAGGAAATACTACAGTAAGTTCAGTTGCGGGGTGGTTTCCTATCTTCCTATGTGTTGGAATATAGAATGAAAGTCCCAATTTTGGGGGGGTGGGGTAACTGGCGGGCAGTTTCTAAGGGAGAGCACAAACCTTGTATTTGCTACTCCCTTCTCAGTTTTGTTGTTGAGAACAGATCCCTCTCATCTGGTGCAGTAAATTCTAGAGAGTTAATGAGTTCACTGTCAGCAACTGGTTTGGCTTGCTGTTTCTTTAGGCTGTTGGATTTTATTGCAGTAGAGCATAAAAACTCTCGATAGTGAATTAAACACAGGTTCTTGCATAAAAGGCCTATTGTCTCTAAGCTGTATGTAAAGAGTATATACAATTTAGGCTATTGCTACACTATAGCATACGTCAGCATAAGTTATGTTGCTCAAGGGTCACCCCCCCGAGTGACCTAAGTTACACCGACATAAGTGCCGGAGTGGACAGTGCTATGTCTGTATGAGAACTTCTCCCACCCATGTAGCTATCACTGCCTCTCACTGAGGTGGTTTTATTATGCTGACTAGAGCTCTCTCTTGTTGGCATAGAGCATCTTCACCAGGCTCACGGCAGTGGTGCAGCTGCATGTGTAGACAAGCCTTAGTGACACTAAGCCTTTCACTTGTGTTTAAAAAAAAAAAAAAAAAAAAAAAAAAAATAGTTCTTCTGTTTAACTGGTTTGATTATTTGTAATACACTCATAATTAAAACGCCCAAGCATGCAGCATTTAGCTTATTACACAATGCTTTTCTTCAGTTATTATGGTATCTTGTGCAGTGTACCTTCTTAGATGTCCGCATTCCAAAGTAAGCCTCAACCTCTGCATTTTGTGCACTAAGAATTTCATCACTTCAGAAAATGATCATGGTTGACTTGAAAATCTGTAGTTCACCTGTGTTGTGAATCATTGCGGTTGGAGATATGTGGTGCAGTAACTCAACTGTCTACTAACGTGTTTCCCTGTTTTTCCATTGGGAATGTCTTTGAGATGCATAGAAAAATAGCTTGCTTCAGTTAGTTTAGAGTCTGGAAAGCATGCATTAACGTTCTGAGAACTAATAAGCTGAGACGTTGCATTTTGGTAATTTTTTCATAATCTCAAATCTAAATTTAGCGCTGTCATAAACAGAGTTAAGGGTTAATATTTCTTTTACCTGTAAGGGGTTAACAAACAGTGAACCTGGAACACTTGACCAGAGGACCAATCAGGAGACAAGATACTTTCAAATCTGGGTGGAGGGAAGCTTTTGTGTGTGTTCTTTGTCCGTGTTCTCTCTGGGTTCTGAGAGGGACCAGACATGTAAGCAGATTCCTCCAATCTTTCTGAAAAAATCTCTTCTGTTTCTAATTAGTAAGTATCAGGATAAAGGTGGTTTTAGTCTTTCTGATGTTTGTTTTCTTTATTTGCAAATGTGTATCTGGCTGGTAGAATTTTAAGTGTATTGGCTGGAAGTATTTTAATTGTGTTTCTGCTGGAGGAGGCTTTTCTCCATTTTTCTTAGCTGAAACACCCGTAATATTCTATCTTGAATTTACAGTGATTATCTTTACTCTCTTTTAATAAAAGTTTTTTTCTCTTTAAAAAACTTGATTTTTTCCCCTGGTAAGGCTTAAGAAATGGAGTCTGTACCACCAGGGAATTGGTGGGAGAGGGAAAAGGAAGGGGGGGAAGGTGCATTCCCTCTGTTAGATTCACGGAGTTTGAATCAGTATCGCCTCTTGTGAGGGAAAAAAGAAAGGGGGGGAAGGGACATTCCTCTCTATGTTGTGATTCAAGGAGTTTGAATCACGGTGATCTCCTAGTGTACCCAGGGTGGAAAGATCTGGGAGGAAGAAAGGAGGGGAAGGAAATGGTTTATTCCCTTTGTGTGAGACTCAAGGAATGTGATCTTGGGGTCCCCAGGGAAAGGTTTCTGGGGGACCGAGGTCCCAAAACACTATACTTTTGGGGTGTGCAGCTATCAGATCAAGCTGGTAATTAAGCTTAAAGAATTTCAGTTGGTACCCCATTTTTTGGACTCTAAGGTTCAAAGTGGGAAAGAATACCTTAGTGGTGTGTAGTGTTGGATAAGATCCAAAAGCTGGTGAGTTAAAAGCAAAGGCCAATAGGAGAATATCCTGATACTTACTAAAATTAGAACAGAAGAGATTTTTTCAGAAAGATGGAGGAATCTGCTTACATGTCTGGTCCCTCTCAGAACCCAGAGAGAACGTGGACCAAGAACACACACACAAGCTTCCCTCCACCAGATTTGAAAGTATCTTGTCTCCTGATTGGTCCTCTGGTCAAGTGTTCCAGGTTCACTGTTTGTTAACCCCTTACAGGTAAAAGAAATATTTAACCCTTAACTCTCTGTTTATGACACATGCACAGTGCTAAAAAGCCCTCTTAATTTACACCTCTGAAAATACTAAGTAATCTGTTCTGCGAACAGTTACTAGCATGCAAAGTACAGTCAAATTATAAACAATCAGTAAACAAAGGGACTTAAATATCTTGCCATAGAGTTCTGTAGTTTTAATGAAGAATTTGTAAGTCGCCACAATTCTTTACTGTATTTGAGCTACCCTGCTTGTAATACCATGTGCTCTAAACAAATGCATTGTGATCCTACAAAATTCAAGGATATAAAACTTAAACCAAACCAAAACAAAACCCTGTTCTCACTTTAAATGTAAATTTGGTGTGAAGGAGAAATCCCTCCCCCTCCCATAGAACAAATTTTATTTTTATGTAATATATATATATATATATATATATATAGCAGGCAGCATAGCTTAAAAAAATAATAATCAGGTATTGTGTGTATTAGTCACACTGATTATGCAAGATAGAACTGTTTAGTTTTCTTTGTCTCAATTAACAAATAGATTTATCTTCAGCCAGTAACTAGCCTAGGTAAACAGGCGCTGCAGAAAAACATAAGTTGGAATGATTTGAGCTCTTGTGAACAATATTGCAATGCACACCAAAAGCAGTTTTCCTAGCTGGCCTTCAAGAACCATTTGCAGAATCTTGTTGCCGTGGCACAATGCATCTAGGATGAGATCTTCAACGTGTTCTAGAATGGGAATTTCATAATATGATTAGGAAGCCACAAACAGTGCTGCTGCACTAGTACACCCTGCAGATCCTCTTAATTTTGTTTCAAAATTCATTGCTTCATGCTTGGAAACAGTCGTTATACAATGCAAAGGCTTTTAGGCACTGTGGGATAGGTGATTCTAGAGGCCCAGAACACATTCTGAAGTTGCAAGGTATGCTGTGTGTACGTAATGGAACTGTCCAATCTAAGTATTGCTCTGGATGTTTGAAACTATTCCTAAAATAAGGCTGCAACAAGGATTCCACGATAGTGCTTTCAATTAGTGAGACATCCATTTGTAATACTAAGTGTAAAAGCCAAGCATATTAAAGTTGTACTATAAAAGGGAAGAATTTAATTACATTATAATGAAACTTAAATAGTGCTTTACAGAGAACAGACTGTGTGGTTCCCCCACCCCACCCCGTTTTACTAGTTGGCATCAGGCACAATTATACTGAAGCTAACTGGTCAAGAATTGCTTTTGTTGAGATTTATAAACTTAACTTTCTCCTCTAAAAGCTTAGTTTTATCTAGGAGTTTAAATTATCTTAAAGGGACATAAAGTTGGGGCTGATTTACTGACTGCCAAAATGACAGCTTGTGATGGAAGTATTACATATTATCCCCCCCCCCCCCCCAAAGACGACAAAGTAAGGTCTTTGAAGCATACTAGTGATGTACAGAACTGCCAGTGAATTTGCAAATGTCAAATTTTAAGTTCTGTCCTGTTGGTACTTGTGGATCAAAACCCTTCTATATGAGAAGTATTAGCGGAATTCTAGAATAAATATTAACTATTTTGTTAGCTACTTTGTTTGCAAAGCTTGGTGAAGACTTAATCTCAGATGTGATGAAATAAACCTTTAGTGGTCTGTTAGGGTATGAATAGATGCAACTTGAAATGTGTTTTTACAGGGATACAGTTCAGTTACGTCAAGTTTTGCGTACAATGATTTTATTCTCTTTGAACTGCTCAGTTTCTTTCCCTACATCTCCCTAGAAAGGGCATCCTAATGGTATATGTTGGTTTGGCCTCCAGAAACTACAATTTCCAGACCACAAATGTCTGTTTTTCTTCTGTTCGTGTCCACCTTGCCTTTTCTTTCAACCCCATCCCACCCCTTCATACATGACCCAAGTGCTGTTCAAGTAGAGAGAGAATGAATGTTGTTTGTCACCAGTACTCTATCACATGGCACTTTCAAGGGTTGAATGTACTGTGTAGGCTGCGTTCTGCCAACCCAATGAGTAAGTGATAAGGAATTGGAGAGTGAAGGCTGATCCCATGTTGGAGACACACTTAGTGGACTCTTCTAAAATTGTATAACTACTTTACTTTACTTTGGGAGGTAGCATGCATGAAAGAAGCTATACAAAATAGCTGTAGTAAAAATCCTGCTCTTACAGGGCTCTTAAATCAACCCCTTTGAATTGTAGCTGATCTTTTGGAGTGAATGGCTTCTTTTTTTCAGATATCTTTATACTAACCTTTTACAAAGAAATGTATTAATTTTGTGTCTGCATGTGGCATGGCAATGTAAGAAGGAAGTGGCTTACAGCTGAGGTATTCTGAATCTCTTGCTCTTAAGTCATAAAAACACAGACAAGAATCCCGTAAATTGCATGAAGCTCTGGCCGCTCACAACTCTGTGCGGCAGCTGCCAAGTGCGACATTTATTGCATGAAGTAACAATTCTTGTTTTAACAAATTAAAGTTTCTGTATTCAGAGAGCAGCCAAACTAAGGTTGCACTAGCATAAACAGATTACTACATGATATGGAATTTATTTTTCAAGTGTTGTCTCATGGGAGTGGGAAGCTTGCATGTGGATTTGGAAGGCTCACTTTATGTATCTATCTAAAGTGAATAGAGAAGATGACAGCAGGGCTTTAAGGAAAAGTACCCACACAAGAAATGTGATGCAGGGCACTGCAGAAAGCCTTGAATGCTTAGTATATTTAGGCAGCCAATTGGGGGTGAGGGTCTTCTGACTGAATAGCTATTGAGCTTTAGGTCTCTTGCCTTTTTAGTGAATATTTGTAAATATTTCCAGTGTCCCTGTTTGAATTTCACTGTGCTGTAATCCGGTATAACTCTTTATAAACAAAACTATTTTCCTTCATTTTGGGGTTATTGAATAAAATTGACATAGGGTGTGAATTTTGTTATGCAAGTTAGGCAGAGCTAGGGTGACCAGATATCCTCTTTTTAAAGGGACAATTCTGTTTTTTGGGACTTTCTTATATAGGTGCCTATTACTCCCCCACCCCTGTACTGTTTTTTCAGTTATCTGGTCACCCTAGGCAGAGCAAAGCTGTGCTTCCAATCTCTGCAGCATATGAATAGGGCCCTAACAAATTTGTGGTCCACTGTGGTCAATTTCATGGTCATAGGATTTCAAAAATCATAAATGTCATGATTTCAGCTATTTAAATCTGAAATGTCAGTGTTGTAATTGTAGGAGTTCTGACCCAAAAGGCAATTGTGCAGGAGGTCGCAAGGTTTCTGTAGGGGGTTATGGGTATTACCACCCTTACTTCTGTGCTGCTCCTGGTTGGGCACTGCCTTCAAAGCTGGGCACCCGCCCAACAGCCGTCGCTCTCTAGCCACTCAGCTCTGAAGGCAGCACAGAAGTAAGGGTGGCAATACTGCAACATCGTCTCCCTTGTCCCGTTCTCCCCCCACCCCTCCCCACTCCCCGGCACTCCCTTTTGGGTCAGGATCCCCAATTTGATAAACATTGGTCTCCCTTGTGAAATCTGGTCTTTTTTTGTGCTTCTATCCTATATTATACAGATTTCAGTCCGTGATGTTTTTCATTTCCGTGAATTTGGTAGGGCCCTACATATGAGTAAAAGCTTCTTGCCTGGCATTGTTGGAGATGTGCAGAATATACTGGAAAACATGTTAAACAAAACTCCCAACTTTATCAATAGATGATCCATTTCTTCCTCTCCTATCCGAATGGAAGGGGGATGGGCAACTCCTAGTCAACTCTGTATGCTATATTGAAATCTGTTTCTTTCAGTAGAAATATAGCAATATACTGTCAGTCTAAATTTGAATAATCAAGTTGGATGGGTTGTCTAATCACTGGATAAAAGTGGCAGAGTTCAGCTCTTCATAACCCTGTAACCAGAAGCTGTTTCTTGAGCAAATTGTTGAACTGAACCACTGTTGTTGGCCCAGAGGAAGGGCTTTCATGCTAGTTCATATGGAGCCACTTTATATAGAAAGTACTGTGCAATTTTTTTAACTGACTTTCAGTAGTAACCTGTGCAGATCTCTAGTTGTGACCTGAGCATGCAGGTTAACTACTTCCCAACTTGTCAGGTGAGGTGGTTGCTGTAAAAGTAAATATCAACAACAAAATAATAGTCAGACTTGCATCACACCATTTTTTTGTGGTCTTTTTACAATACGACTAGTGTCAACTTCAGAGATTACAGTGATTTAGCAAAAAGATGGGGATTGAGAAACATTTGGGAATATGTATCAAGCTGTCCCTTGGTTTATTCAATCAAGATTTGTTTTTCTGGATGCCAATCCAGGGAATAGGCAAGAATTGGCCAGCGGGCATTATTTCTCTTTGGGGAGAATACTCTGCAGTCTAGCTTGAGGGTCTTTTTCATACCAGTTTAATCTTGGCTTTGAGTGGTGCAAATAAGGTCCTCAGCAAGTAAATGAAGTTTTAGTGCTTAAAACCATAGAAGATAAGTCATAGTCTCTCTAATACAGCATGTTCCAGAAGTAGCACTTTTCAAGCACCCACAGTTGGCAAAACTTTATATCCACTTATCATTTGCTCTTTATTCCTAAATCAGTCCATTTACACCAAACTTTAATAATATCCATGTCAGTCCTTTAATCCAAAGGAATTAATTGAGATTTAATCTGTAATAAGCACACATTTCCAGACCATCTGAATAAGAGGCTACTGCCATGTAACTTGGTGTAAGATCGAGATGCAGTTATTGACTTTGCTGCAGATACTACACAATACAATTACACAACAAATTATGCAAATATTATAACCTTGCTACACATCTTCAAGGTGTTGTTGCATGCCTTTAACGGATTCATTTGACTATGCATCTATCAACAAGGAATCTGGGTGCATCCTATGGGTTATATAAAAAATTCAGGAGCACACACACACAATCTCAGATATCACAACCCTGAACTTTTTTTCTGTGAGGGTAACTATTGGGTTGGCGGGGGGGGGAGATACAGGCAGTTGATAGAGTGATCCGTGGTTCTCAAACAGGGTATGTGTACCCCTTGGAAGATCTGTGTATCCCCGAGAGTACATCAGCTCCTCTAGATACTTGTCTAGTTTTACAACAGGCTACATAAAAAGGACTTGCAAAGTCAGTATAAACTAAAATTTCATACAGACAATGACTTGTTTACACTGCTCTATATACTATACACTGACATGCAAGTACAAGATTTATATTCCAATTGATTTATAATTATATGGTAACTAAAATCTATGGTAAAAAATGAGAAAGTAAGCGTGCTGTGACATTTTTGTATTTGTCTGATTTTGTAAGTACTTTTTAAGTGAGGTGAAACTTGGGAGTATGCAAGACAGTTCAGACTCCTGAAAGGTGGATACAGTAGTCTGGAAAGGTTGAGAGCCACTTTGCTGTATAGACAGACTCAAACTGCAGTCAGGTTAACTGGGATCTAGATTAACTCTTGGAATGAATTGGAACTGTTTTAGTGCTTTAAGTGGGATATACTTTGGAGCAGGATCATTCTCTTACTGTTCTATAAAACACCATGTAAATAAAAAATACTGTACAGGTGTTACAAGCTTTGCTGGTCTGCCCTGTGCTGCTCAAAAGGCAGGAAACAGCATTCCTTACTATGGCTTTGGGGCTGGCCTTCAAGTAAAAACATGTTGCAGTGATCTAGCCATAAAATAACAACCATGAATGACTAACAAAGTCTGCCTGGAGGAAAGGATGCAACTACTTGGCAAGCCAAAGGAGGGAAGACCTTTCCAGCCTCAACTGCAACCTATGAATATACTAGCAGAGATGAACCTAAGAGGCCCCAAGACTCGAAACCGATCTTATAATACATGGGGAGTCTCACTGGAGATTTTTCAGAGCCGGTTAGACAAACACCTGTGAGGGATGGTCTAGATAATACTTAGTCCTGCCATGAGTGCAGGGGACTAGACTTGATGACCTTTCAAAGGCCCTACAGTCCTGTGATTCTGATTCCCTCATTGGCCAAACTGTAATTCCTCATCCTTGCAAACAATAAGTACAAGTTGAACCTCTCTAGTCTGGATCTCTCTGGTCCAGCAACAGCCATGGTCCGGCATGATTTTATTTTATGTTTTATCTACTTGTGCCAATACAGTAAAATTGTGTAACAACACTTAATACTTTGTTATGAAGAGAGTGGGTAACCCTTGGCTAGTGGCATTGCAAGTGTTGTTCTGTTTGCTCACCTTGGGGAGGTTAAAAATAGACACACACTCACTACATGCTGACCTCCCGTGGTTCAGCAAATTCTCTGGTTCGGCACCAGTGAGGTCCTGAGCATGCTGGACTAAAGAGATTCAACCTGTTACTTCAGTGTGATCACTTACTATTTACTGTTATGTCAGGGCAACCCAGCCACATTATAATAATATATATATTATATATATTATAATATATTATATATATATATATATATATATAATATATATATATAAAATAAAAAAAAAAAATTCCCCTCTCACCCTATGATGGTAATAGTGTCTTCCTCAACCTCGGGGTCTGCTACTAGAGGCCTGGGAGTTTGAGGGTCCTTGCGCAATATTAGCTGTTGCCTAGCACTGATCTCTGAGACAGAAGCTCTGAATTTGTTCATGGGATCTGTGTGGAGCCACGTCACCCAGCTTAGGAGTCACAGCCCCGAGTGCCCTACCCACCACTGGGACTACTTTGGGCCTTGCACTTCTACATTCTGGCTAGTTCTTCTTTCAGGCCCTGGTACTCTCACTTCTCATATTCCTTTTCCTGATGTTGCTGTCACTGGCAACTGCCATATCTATCACCACCGGCTGTCTTCTGCTCCTTGTCATTACCACGATGTTCCGGTGATTGCAGTTACCTGACGTCCATCTGGATCTGGAAGTCCCACAGAATGCGTAGTCCCCTGTTTATTCTCTCACAACCTTCTGTGGAACTCCCATCTGTCTTGGGGGGTCTACCCAGTACCTTGTGCAGAATGTCCTGTACACAATGCAGCCTTGGTTTGTGCCTTCAGTTGTTGCTGTTCCTGCCTGCATCTTAACATCTCTGCCACTATGTGTTGGACTGTCTCTGAGAGCCTCTCGCCAAGTACTGTACCTTGGGTCCTCTCTAGTGTGGTAGCCCCTCGCCTTCTAATGGATCCTGGTGCTCAGTCTGTTCCTGTGCTGGCTATGATCGATGGCTCAGTGCTTGTCTTTAGTCCAGCTTCCACCACTGGTAGGATTTTCCCAATGTCAGCCACCTCAAGCTATCTGTCGATGGTGACATGTCCCATGCAGGGTCCTTGTCTTGCCTGGCACTGATCTGCTTGGTCTTCCTCCCATGTCGCTGCTGCCTCAGGCAATTCTCTCAGCAGCTCATCTTTGTGCCATCGTTTACTGATGTACTCCTGGATGTTCCGGGGTTTCTTTCCGCTGGTATACGTCCTCTGGGTGTTTGGACTTGGGGTGGAAATCCTCCGTGCATTGTGAGGAGCTTCCGGGTTTTCACATCGGCCCTCCATTTCCTCTTTGGCCAGCTTCATAATACCGGCAGGCGTATCTGATGACCGGCAGGGCGTATTGTTGAATGGCGTGGATTCTTGTTCTTTCCCACTGGAGCTGGTCTTCAGGGAACCTGTCTTCACCCTTTGTGATACTTGATGTGCTGTTCTTCCTGCTCCTCTATCGTGGTTTCCAATTGACTGTGGGACGCCAAGGTAACTTGTTAGCTGGTCTGTATGTCTGCTATTGTGCTCCACTGGTAGTTTCCACCCCATCAGTCTTGACTTACCTCCCTCTCTTCACTACCATCCGGCCCACTTCTCAGTCCGAATGACCATCCCGATATCCCACTGTAGATCCGCGGCAGGTGATTAGCGAGTCGATGTCTCGTTCCATTCTAGCATAACAGCTTGTATGTCCATCCATGTAAGAGTGAAGGTGGCTGATGGTATTCCACTCCTGAACTGTACCGTTATCCAGTCCTTGTGATATTGGCTGAGGGGTGTAAGCCTAATCAGAACAGCAAGGCGGTGACAGTGCAATCACCTTGGTATATGCCGCTGCACTTGATGGCACTTTGTGTGCAAGCTGCCTTGAGTTCGACTTCCAGTGTGTCTTCCAAGTCCCATTGAGTTCCTGAGGACGGTCCTTAGTGTTTCTGTTGACCTTGGTATAAACCCACCGCGCACAGCATATCACAATTCCACGTGTGGCGGCATTGCAGGCCGTCAGGCTTTCCTGTAGTCAATCCAGGCTGTGCTCACGACATCGGTCTGTCCTACGCCTTGAGTCTTGGGCGACCTCTTCTTAAGCAATGGTGTTTTGAGCCCTGGTGTCTGTCCCAATCGCCCTTCTGAGCTTGCCTCATGTACTGCCCCATGTGGTCCTGTAGCTTGGCGCGCTCTGATGACCTGATAGGACCTTTCCATGTTGTGGGGAGGCACGGTTATTGGTCGGTAGCTTGGCGGCTTCTGCTCCCTTGCCAGAAGGGTCTTTCATGATCATGGCACTGTCCTTCACTTGTGTCTAGCCCAGTTTTGGGTGGCGGCCTGCTGCTACAGCTGGTTCATCTTGCTCGCTAGGCGTTCATACGCACTGCTGTTAGTTTCATTTAGCCAGTAGGTGTGGATCATGTCTGGTCCAGGTGCGTCCAGCTCCTTCATATTCTTGACACGTCCTGCTGGATGTCTTCTACTGTGATGTGACTGGTTTCTATTCTGGGAGATGCTGTGCTCTGTTCTCAGGCCTTGCAGCCACTTCTGCCTGGCGTTATGATCTTCTCGTTCTCCCATATGCTTCTTCCCAGTACTCGTTTCAGTTTCTGCTGCTGGTGGCTCTGCTGTTGTTCGTGGGTTTGCATCTGCAGTTGGGAGTACCCTTGGATGGTTCTTTTGGAGAAGTCCAGCGGATTTACTTTTTGGCCTCCTGCTTCTCTCGTGTATCCTCCTTAGCCTGGTAGCCTGTCTGTGAGCTTTGTTTAGCAGTCTCTAGGCTTTCGTGTGTGTCAGGCCTGTATTTTTTTCAGTAGCCGAGTCTATATCCTTAATCTCTGACACCCTCCGTAGTCACCAGTGAATTAACTCTTCTCCGAGTCGCTTGACTTTATCCTCCCACCTTCATTTTCCAGGGTGGGCTACATACCTGTCTCTTGATCGTGTAGCCAAGCATCTCCAAGGATTACAGAGGTCTGTAGCGTATATCCAGTATTGGTTTGAAGTTACTGGTGGTAGTAGGGATTGTCATGAGGGTTCTTTGGCATCTTCTAACATACTATCTGAAGGTACTCTCTCCACGTGAAGCCTGGTAATCCGGTCTCGGAGGATTGACTGTAGACTAGTTTCTTCCGCATGATCTTCTGCCTCATATCAGCTGCTGTGCTCTGCAGTAGAGGGGGTGGCAGTGACAGTTTCAGTTCAGGTGTAGGGCTCACCACTTGTCCTCGGTCCTGAGTCTGGGATGTAAGTGGAGTTGGTCTATCTCAAAGCTGTGAGTAGCAGCTTCCTCTTCTATATGTTGAAAGCGTTGGTAACTAGCTGTTCTCAAGTAAGCTGTGGATGTAGGTCTTTTGTCCATCCATAGTCCCTCTTCGTTTCCATATATTCCCTCTCATTGGTCTACTGTTGTATGTATGTTTTTCTTCATTTGTATAATCTTTGCCTTTTACTAAAGATTTCCATCAATTCCAGGTTCTCTTGTCTCGTCCATAGAATGGTTTGTTCAGTAGCCGCACTTATCTGTCAGATGTCCTGGTTCTCACCATTGGTCGCGGAACCTTGTTTAATTCTCGGTGCGATGTCGAGCCGGCATGACTCTCCTCGTTCACTGTCCCCTCATATTTGAGGTAGGCAGGTGAAGCGTTAGGGGGTTCGTTTGCCGCCGAGGACCCCTACTGGACAAGTTGGGTACTCAACCGGGATTGAGCCCCAGTCTCTACCGATCAAGGGCAGTCTCCCCTAACAAAGGCGTGGCGCTCTTAAACCGCACTGACGCTAATCCAGTCATGCATGCATAAATATAGTATATATATATATATATATATATATACACACACACACACACACATATAAATACACTGTACTAATGTAGTAGCATCTCTACAGCGTGTGACTTATTGGTATGGTGAAATCTTCTTGCAGGACTTAAACACACAAATAGTAAGGAATTATGCTCTTGGCATACAACTTTCCCTTTATCAAAGAGTAACTTGAACTTTGAGTACCTACTCAAAGGGCAGGGTTGCCTGGATACACTTGAGCAGGAAGAAGCTCTCTAGGTCTTAAGCAATCAAACTGAAATTGCATTGGAGTTCTCAGGCAAAAGGGAATGTCACCCTTCTGACTGCATCTCTGACTTTAACTGCAGTGTATGATGGACCCGTTGCTCTTTTTCTTTCCCACACCCTGCCTCCCCCACAGTCTCTCCCATTGCTCTTGAGGTCTGTGGTCCAATTCTGCAATCTGAGTCAAAACTCAACCAGATTTCTCATCATTCAGTGAGGACTGCAAGATTCGGCTTTAAGTTATTGTAGATTTCAAGCTATCAAGAGCTTGCTTAGGGCGTGTCTATACTACAAAATTAAGTTGACCTAATTTACATTGACTAACAGCCCCAGCAGTAATTAAACTGCTTTTGCACGTCCACACTACACTCCTTGTGTCAACTGTACGTGCCCTTGCCTGGAGGGTTTGCACCATTAAGTGTCAGCGTGGGGCATTGGGGGGATGGCTTCTGAAAGGCAGCAGCAGTTAATGCAAGCAGCAGTGTCTACAGTGACAGTGCATTGACCTAACTACATTGACTTATGTGCTATTCCTCTTGCAGAGGTGGAGTTAAGTCAGTTTAGAGGGTGAGTTACAGCAGTGCAGGCTGCATTTTAGTGTAGACATTAAGAGTTAGGTCTTTGTAAGCTGCCTTACATCAACCTAGCTCTTTTGTGTAGACCAGGACTTAAAAACAATATTTGTGTAGAAAAGGATATTTCTCTCCTGAATACAGAGGAGAGATGGGCACTAAATTGTTTGTGGTGTTTGGCCTTTTTTCTAGTTTTTTATTTATTTTTTTTAACTTTCCCCCCTAGGAATTCTACCAGACTTAAAAGTTCATTCTGGTTTTTATGGTCCCTTTAAAAACACACACCTTCTAGAGACCCAGTGAATTGTTCAGGTGAGAACACTGTTTTAGAACATCAAACTACTCTAGTTTTCTACATAATAATGGACATGTCCTCTTTCAAGGTACAGAGTAGAATTCCAGTTCATTAGGTAAAAAATAATTTGCACCATGACATGTTTTACCATTTCAGCGAACAACTTTTTTTTTTTTTTTTTTTTTTTTTTTTTTTTTTTTACCCATGATACAGAATTCTTTGTGCAGAGGTGTGTCACTGTTAGGTACACATTGCGCTGTTAGCTGCTTTTCAAAAAACTGTATGGAGGGAGAGGAAACAGGCAAAGTGTTAATTTTGTCACTGGAGGCTATGCTGACTTAAGTATTTGACCCACACTAGTTGGGGGGGAGGGGGGTGGTATTCTGCGTCTCTGCTTGGAAGCTTGTCAAGGCCAAGGCTTAACTTGTAACTTTTTTCCCCCAGGGCAAGGAATTGCTGACTTTGCTTTGTCACAGATTGTCAAATTCACTAGTTTTGCTATCTTCAGGTCACATGATTCCAGCAGCTATGTAATTATTAGCCATGTTCTTTATTGCAGCAGCATTGCACAGTAATATTACATATCTATATTTTGGGGATTGCATCATACACTTATCACACGAGGTCTAGTTCTGTGTTTCAGATTCTGGGCAAACATAGCAAAAATGATGCACAGGTATGTAATTCTTGTCTAAAGTTTTTGCTTAAACGTACAATTTAAAGCGAACTGTTAGCATTTCAACACTAGAAAAGTCTGCCTACTGGCAGAATTCTACTATACAAGAATCCTTTAGTCATACTCATGTGTCTAGCAGCTTTTCTATAACCAAAATGCCTGTCTTGTGGTGCCAACGCAAAGCAATGTGTATGTATCTTTTAATCAAGTAGCATATAACTGTCTTATGGAAGACAGATGTCTCTCTGAGCTGACGGGGCCAGAGGGGGAGGCGGCAAAATGAATGTAGACTATCTCTTTGGGACCTCTGAAGAGACTCTACTGTTGGGGAATGTGGTTTTGTTCATGAATCTCTTAAGCCAGGGGTCGGCAACCTTTCAGAAGTGGTGTGCTGTGTCTTCATTTATTCACTCTAATTTAAGGTTTTGTGTCAGTCATACTTTTGAACGTTTTTAGAAGATCTTTCTAGATGTCTTCAATATATAACTAAACTATTGTAAGTAAATAAAATAAGGTTTTTCAAATGTTTAAGAAGCTTCGTTTAAAATTAAATTGAAATGCAGAGCCCCCTGGACTGATGGTCAGGACCTGGGCAGTGTGAGTGCCACTGAAAATCAGCTCGTGTGCCGGCTTTGGCATGTGTGCCGTAGGTTGTCTACCCCATCTTAAGCAAATACCCTTTCCAGCCCAATGTACCCCTGTAAACTGCCTCATTGCTGTCTGTTGGAATGGGTACACTACCTGACATAGGAAATTGAGGTAGAGGTTGCTGGGGGGGGGCAGGTGGATATAGGGAGTACCATCTCCATCAACATGTCAGATCAGGAATTCCATAATCTTTCTAAATGAGGGGAAGGCAGGTAGGCTAGGGAGATAAAGATGTCTGGCCTTTAAGAGTACCACTGCAATGGGATGGAACAAATTTGGAAGGTAAATGTGATCTTCTGTCAAAAACACTGAACTGGAATACAAGAGACACAGGTTCAATTCCTTGCCCTGTCACAGCTCTTCTGTGCAACCTTAGAAAAATCACTTAACCTGTATCTGGTGGTATCCATTCCCATCAGTAAAATGCAATAACCTCCATCCTATGTTTTGGGTCATATTTCAGATTCTGAAAACAGAGGATAAAAAGGTGACCTTTAGCTTTCAAAACATTTTGAGGAACTTCTGAATAGCTAACCCTAAACCACTATGCTGTATAATAGAGTTGCTGGTCAGATGAAGTAATATTACTTCAATGAAAATGAAAAGTTGCAATTCTCCCAACAAAAAAAACTTCAAAAACAGACTCAATGAGAAACTGCAGAATTGGAATTAATTTGCAAGCTGGATACCATTAAATTAGGCTTGACTAAAGACTGGGAGTGGACAGGTCATTACACAAAAGAAACTATTTCCTCATGCCAATTTTTCCCCTGCTGTTACTCACAACTTCTTGTCAACTGTTGGAAATGGGCCATCCTGATTATCACTACAAAAGACTTTTTTCCTGCTGATAATAGCCCACCTAAATTGTTTAGTCTCATTGTAGTTGGTATGGCAACATCCATTTTTTCATGTTCTTTGTGTGTATCTATGTCTTCCTACTGTATTTTCCACTACATGCGTCTGATGAAGTGGGTTTTAGCCCACAAAAGCTTATGCCCAAATAAATGTTAGTTTCTAAGGTGCCACAAGTACTCCTCATTCTTCCTACTGTTAGTGTTGACCAAGCAGCATTAGGGCCAGACTAATGGTGGGGCTTTTTGAATGCTGAAGTGTGAGCAAGGCCCTTGATGCATCACTGACTACAGGGAGCCAGTGGAGAGACTGATCACTTGTGCACAGCAGTATTGTGTGGAGTGCCCCCAAGTGTGGAGCACAGGCAGTATTAAAAGGTTGTCCATCTTCATTTACAGGACACAGTATGTTTGAAAGAGGTGGAGGGGAGTGGCAATCAGAGGAGGTCCCAGATGATTGGGGGGAAAAAAGCAAATACAGTGCCTCATCTCAGTCCCTGGAAAAATCATGGAGCAGGTCATCAAGGAATCCATTCTGAAGCACTTGGAGGAGAGGAAGGTGATCAGGAACAGTCAACATGAATTCATCACGGGCAAGTCATGCCTGACCAAAGTAATTGCCTTCTATGATAACTGGCTCTGTGGTTATGGGGAAAGCGGTGGATGTGATATACCTTGCCTTTAGCAAAGCTTTTGATATGGTCTCCCACAGTATTCTTGCTAGCAAGTTAAAGTAGTGTGGATTGGATGAATGGACTGTAAGGTGCATAGAAAGTTGGCTGGATTGTTGGGCTCAATGGGTAATGATCAACAGCTCGATTTTTTCTAGTTGGCAGCTGGTATCAAGTGGATTGCCCCAGGGTCAGTCCTGGGGCCAGTTTTGTCAGCATCTTCATTAATCTGGATGATGGGATGGATTGCACCATCAGCAAGGTCACAGATGACACTAAGATGGGGAAAGGTAGATATGCTGGAAGGAATAGGGTCCAGCGTGACCTAGACAGATTGTAGGATTGGACCAAAAGAAATCTGAGGTTCAACAAGGACAAGTGCAGAGTCCTGTGCTTAGGACAGATGGATCCCATGTACTGCTACAGGCCGGGGACAGACAGACTAAGCAGCAGTTCTGCAGAAAAGTACCTGGGAATTAGTGGATGAGAAGCTGGATATGAGTGCCCTTCTTGCTAAGAAGGCTAATGGCATATTGGGCTGCATTAGTAGGAGCATTGTTATCTGATTAAAGGAAGTGATTGTTCCCCTCTATTTGGCATTGGTGAGGCCACATCTGAAGTATTGTGTCCAGTTTTGGGCCACCCACTACAGAAAGGATGTGGGCAAATTGGAGAGAGTTCAGCGGGAGGGCAACAAAATTATTAGGGGTTTGCAGCACATGACTTATAAGGAGAGGCTGAGGGAACTGGGCTTATTTAGTCTGCAGAAGAGAAGAGGGGGAGAGGATTTGATAGCAGCCTTCAAACTACCTGAAGGCAGGTTCCAAAGAGGATGGAGCTAGGCTGTTCTCAGTGGTGGCAGATGACAGAACAAGGAGTAATGGTCTCAAGTTGCAGTGGGGGAGGTCTAGGTTGGATATTGGGGGTGGGGGGGAAGCTATTTTCCTAGGAGTGTGGTGAAGCACTGGAATGGTGGTGAAAGCACTAGGGAGGTGGTGAAATTTCCCTTCTTGGAGGCTTTTAAGGCCAGGCTTGATAAAGCACTGGCTGGGATTTTAGTTGCAGTTGATCCTGCTTTGAGCAGGAGGTTGGACTAGATGACTTCCTGAGGTCTCTTCCAACCGTAATCTTCTATGATGATATTGTCTGTCTGGGCTGCTTTCTCAAGAATGCCACATCCTAAACATGCTTTGAGTAATGGCAGCAAGTAAGAGGAAACTTCAAGCTACTCGACAGGCTAGATGACTTTCCAAGAATACACATCTCTCTCCTGTCTTGGAAAGCTTTTAGTATTCATGAAGTCAACCACACTACTAAGTTGTCAGGCAGTTCAGCACAGGGAATGTTGATGCTAGTGTGCAGACTTTACAGAAATGATTATAAAACACATCCTTAAGCATAAGGATGGAAAGACGTTCTTCATGAAACACCCGGTAGTAATGCTACTAGCTTTGTTCCTCAGTAGCAACTACTTTAAAGTCAGTGAATTTAAGGACTACAATTGATTCTCAAACATGCCCTTTAAATATTGATGATGGCTCTGACTAACCCACTTCTTGTTCAATGGCTTCATTCTAATACAATAAAAGATACCTCTCAGTGTTAAACTGAGCAGCTGGACAGTTTCAAAATGAATCACTGATCTACTGCTAACTTGCGGTCATAATTATTTTGTCTGAAGTTTTTTAACCCATTAATACTTTCACAAATCTGGTAGAGTTAAGGAAGTTTTGTTTTAACTATGTTCCACTTGATTTCCCATAAAGATTTAGCGGAAGGCTAGGAAATGGATATGCCACATTCTGCCTTGTCTTCACTTGCACCATAACTGAGTCTGAGCTGCATATGAGCATAATTAAACTTTTCAGCTCCTTCTATCTTCCAAAGCATCGTAGAGCATTATGTTCCCCTCATGCCCTTTTGTGGGCTGTAGTAGTTCATAATTCAGCTGCTTTAACCAGTTCTTGGTAAATGCTAAATGCCTTCTAATTATTAGTGAGTAAAACTGAGTACCTTAGCAAATTTTCTTTGTTTTCCCTCCCAGTGCACCCTTGCTTAGTGACCACCATGAAGAGCCTAGGTGTTTGCGGCCAGTTGCTCTTGTTCAGGGGTCCCCAACATGGTGCCCGTGGGCGCCATGGCACCCGAGGACATCTAAAAGTGCCCGCGTCCTGGCCAGCGGTGGAGCACCTGCCGAAATGCTGTCGAATTTCTGTGGCGTTTCAGCGGCGACGCCTCTCAATGACATCACTTGCCACTGACAAGTGACATCATTGAGGTGTCGCCGCTGAAAAACCACAGAAATTTGGCGGCATTTTGGCAGGTGCTCCACCACTGCCTCAGTCCTTCGTCTGGCACCTGCCAGACAAAAAGGTTGGGGACCACTGCTCTTGTTCATATTTTTCAAATTTCATATGAGAATCTGTCTGCGTGAGATAGGAAAGTTTACTCTTGATGCAGCTAATGCTACTACACCCAGTTGTATAGCTTCTCAGCTTCAGCAGTAAGATTGGCACCGTGCTTTTTCCAGTTCCTTCAATCTGTTCGAACCACATGCCATGAATGACTTTGCTTATGTATGTATCACTCAATTCCTGATCCTCTCACTCACCTCCCTGTTGACATCTTAGCAACACTAAAATTCAGGTCTCTAAATACTACTGCTCAAGCAAAGACAAATAACATTATTCTTCTTTTTCACTATCTCTATCTCTAAGCTTTGCTTGCTTTAGTTCAGTTTTCAGATCTCTCTCTCATCCCTTATTTCTTATGTTGAAAACTGAATTCAATCTTTCTGGAACTTTCTCCACCCACTTCCTTGCTTCTTGCTGTTGTTCACTATAAATCTTCATGTGACTCTTCTTCCCAAAATGATCTACATCTTCCTTCATTTCCTCCTTACAACATTATGCCTACTTCGGAGACTTCCAGCTGTTAGTTACCAGCTTCCTTTATAAGCATTCTGGAACATATGCAATAACTTTGAATTCTGAATTACACTTAGATGGTTCCAAAAATGAATACGTATTTACTGAATGCTAGAAAATGAAGCACCATTCATTATCTCCATGAGATGACAAATAGTATTTCCTTGTCCATTGTGGTGACTCATACAGACTCTAGTTAATGGCAAAGAAATTTCCAGTATAACTCTGTCCTGACACATGCAGACCCAGTAAATTCAGCAGATTTGAGTGGACAAAATTAGTTCCTTCTAAACTTGTTGTTCTAGAAGGTCAAAATTCACCCTAGCCCTATTCCCTATCTCAATAACACTGTAACTGCATCATGTAGTAAAGGAACAGAGTTGCAGAATTCCATTAACACAGATGTGAGATCTCCAAGAATATGGAGTCTAGATAAGTACCAAAATAGTCTGTTTTACAATATCACAAGAACCTTGACTACCACTCAAACTATTCCTAAGTAGGACCTAATTGTAGTCTGCCACTGGTAACCAGATGCATAGGAAATCCTAGCAGACTGATAGACTCAATCTGATGTGTTTGTAGGTGGCCAGTAGGTCTGCTTCCTCTTCTGGCAGTAGGCTGACCAGACAGCAGGTATGAAAAATCAGGACACGGGTTGGGGGGTAATAAGAGCCTATAATAGAGCCCCAAATATCAGGATTGTCCCTATAAAATCGGGACATCTGGTCTCCCTGTCTGGCAGCTGCTTTGAAGGGTGAAAGATACACTCAGGCATGGAACTCAGAGGTTCAATACCTCGAGGCTGAACTTCAATAGCCAGAGAGCAGGGCTATTAGAGGGGCCCAGCGCAAGGCTGCAAGGATTAGGGATTCCTTGAGGGAGCAATTTGAGGCTGAAAGCCACCAGTAATGTCTGGTGCCCTGCATTGGAATGAAGTGCAGTGGTTCCAATGTTAGTAGGAATCTGTTTGCTATGCTGACTTGCAGTGCCTGTTGCTTTCTACTTGGCCTGAAGCAGATAGCAACAGAGTTGCACATCTTTTAACATTCCTATTCATTGGAGGGCTCAAGTGAACAATGCAAAGTCTATTGGACTACTTGAATCTATTGGTCTCTTGGAGAGTTTGCAAATAGGAAGTTAACTGTAATTTTTATGTATATGTATACAAAGCTTCAGAACTTGCCACATAAAAACACTGTTAGTCATGAACAGTAGACTCCTGTTCCAAATTGTGATTAGTAAACTCATGTTTGCAAGTAGCTTGTGGTCTAAATTATCTGATGCCATTGATTAACAAACAGAACAAAAAACAAGTTTGCCATCTCTGTCTAAACTTCTCTAGACATCATATATTCTAATGTGATAGAGGCCAGACAGGTACATAGCTTTTTCTAGAGCAGGGGTTCCCAAACTGGGGTTTATGAACCCCTGGGGGTTTGTGAAATGTTACGGGGTTCCTGGGGAAAAAATTCCCTAATGGCTGGCAGACATCCCTAGGGATCCTGGACAGCACAGGGCCAGCAGCATGGAGCCTCTGAACTTCCAAGAGCTAACCAGATCAAAGGAAGCATATCCATCAGACTGAGATTTAAACTTCAAGGCTCGTTACAAGAAATGGAAAGGGTGGTAGATATTTTGTTTTTAAAATTAAATAGGCATCTAGTATTTTTTTAAATTTATGAAGAACTAGCTTAAGCTTTGTAGCATGTTTGCCTGAACTGCTCAAGAGCTGAATACTTCTGTAGGAGAAACTCTTTGAGTTGGCTTCTTAAATACCTTCGTGCTGTTTCACATCTGATACTCCTTGATGCAACATAGGAGCCTTGTCTTATAACAGACTTATTCAAAGTGATACAAGTTAGGAAAGTAAGATCTTCAAAGGGTATTGCTGTTTTCATAATAAAAATACTGTAATGATAAAATTAAGTGTCTAATTGTCATAAAAACAAATTTTATATCTCCAAGATCACTGCTTTTATAATGTATACTTGGGTAAAGGAGAATCTCTGAAAATATTCATTTTTAGGAGGGGGTTCGCGAGACTTGACATTTTAGTGAAAGGGGTTCACAGGTTGCCAAAGTTTAGGAACCACTGCTCTCGAGAGAGCATAGGTTGGAAATTGGATTTTGTTTACCTTGAATTATTTTGTTAAAAAACTAACTGAAGGGCTAATGCACACAGCTTTAGCTTTTTCTAAAGCTATGTACCTGTCTGGCCTCTATCACACTAGAATATATGATGTTCAGAGAAGTTTAGATATGGTAAACTTGTGTTTGTTTGTTTTTTTGTTCTCTTTGTGAATCAGAACTTACACCACAAGCTACTTGCAAACGTAAGTTTCCTGTTCCAAAATTTGATTAGTATTAACTGTTTGTGACTAGCAGTCTTTTGATGTGCCAGGTTCTGAAGCAATATACTGGTCTGTCTTTCTGCTCAACTTAGGTCCATGAAAGTGTCAAGATGAAAAATTATTTCAAACCTGTAGAAGCATGGCATTTTGCTTCAGCCTTGTAAACACTATTTACAGCTTCATTGATGCTATAGCTTCATTTTTAAAGCTTTAAAACAAGCTAGAATTTTTGTTCAAAAACACTTTAAAAAAAGTCTCTAGCGTAAATCATTCCAGACATACCCACGTAGTTTGCCAGTTCCTGAGTTTTATATCTAAACTCGCATATAACTCATGACAAACCTATGAGTGAGTTTTCTGAGTGAGCCTATGGCTAAAAGCAGCCTAACAGCACCTAGTCTTCATGAATACACCTAGACTAAACTAAGAAGGGAAACCAAAACATGAGTAAATATGAAACAACTTGTTCTCAAGGAGACTAGTTCAGAGAACTGGATTCCCATGGGCAAATAGGCCTCAATGATCTGAAATTCAGCTTTAGATATAACTATCAATATCTGATATTAATGACACGCTGCCTAACAAGCCTCCCATCTCTCAGACTCAATTCAGGATTTAATATACAGCTGCACAAACAAACCTCTTCAAATAAGTTGCCATCTAACTGACCACTATAGAACTCTAACTAGTAAAATGAGATACCATAGTTTTGAACTGTCAGCCTTACTGTACAGCCACTTGGAATGCTCTACCACTAGAGAGAGCGTAGGGTGGAAATTGGATTTAGTTTACCTGAAGGTTTTTTGTTTTTAACTAACTGAAAGGGTAATGCACAAGGTTTGTTTTAATCAATATACACTGGAACAGAACTGGACCCCACTGTTCATTCCTCACCTAGGGCTGCCTCGTTTGTACAAAACTACAAGAGAGCCAAATAACAAATGATTTTGTACGTGCTTATCTCCAAAAGACTTTTGATAGCCATTGGGATTGTAATGAAAATGTAAGAAATTGGGTTAATTTCTCTCTGTCCAATAATATAACTCCTCACTTGTATTTATGCAGTTTCTTTGAAGATTGTCTAAAAGTTGAGTTGAGCTGAATTAATCTACCAGGGTTACCTTTCACAATCCTCTAGTCATGTGGGGGTGGTGTGGTGGATTATTATTACTGATTTGCAGTTTATTAAACTGATTTGTAATCCGATCGCCCTTCATTACTGAAACAGCATTGTTGTCTTGGCTCCATAGTGCACTAAACAGCTACACAGTGGGGACTCCATTCTGAGGTGGGGCATTTCTTGAAATTAGTCTATACCACATGTTTTCTCACCAATCCCTTTTCTTTCCCATAGCATCAGGAAGGGAGAAACAGCTTGAAAAGCAGCTCTGTTCTGAACCTGTTTTGGGAAAACCACAGGAAGTACTTTGTTGTGGATCTCTGCTCTGCCTCACCAAATATCCTAATCCCCTACCATAACCCAGTTTTGAACACTTTTTTTTTCTCTCCAGTACAAAAGTTTCAAATTGGCCTACACTCATGTTACAATGTGCAAACTTGCATCATTCTCTAGAAGAGGCCGAGCCTTAACTGACTATATTGTGCCCACATGCATGCTGATGGGTTTATGGAAGGGGTGATTGTGTTGGGACGCAAGAGTAGCTTATGGCAGAAGATAATTAAAGTTAGTGATAGTTCTTGGATTGTGCCAGAGGTGCAGTAATGCAGTATGGTCTTGTCTCTGGAGCTCCACAGCAGGAATAATTGAGTAAACAAAATAGTTTATGGAAAACTGTCTGCAGATGGTAGATGACTCGTGGTCAGTTAAGGCTATACATTGGAAGTTAGAGTAGCTTGGTCTAAGTGAGTCTAAGAAGTGATGTGGAGCTGGGGAGGAACTTAGATGGCTCTTCCTACATTCTAAAGAACTGTTGGGGGCACTTCGTTTTGAGCAATCTCAGCATGAGCAACCATAATCTGTTAAACATTTGGGGGAGATTATTACAATACTGAAGTCAGGTTTATAGAGGGGAAGGTAGCGATGGGACTGATGCGCTCCATAAAACATATTTGTGCAGGGCAGGGGGAAAGGAGGTAAAATTGTCTCAAACTATGTTGGCACTAAACTAGCACATCAAGAAAAAGTGGTACATATTTTCTGATTTCAGTGTTATAATTTGCATGTTTTAAGAACAGTACCTTGTCAGCAAATCAGTGTCAGTTTTCAAATAAAACATCACTTCAAACCGAATAGGAAATAGAAAATACTTAGTACAACAAGACTCAAATGGTGGCTCTTTAGTTTGTCAGCTTTAAAACTCTATCCATATAAACTAACATGTAATTCTGGCTGTCATGTGTACAGTACTGTATTGTAGTGGCTATAATGAATACTGGTAACTAAAGGGGATTCTGTCAATCTGATCATGTCTCTAATCTCTTTACTGTTGCATAAATACTTTCCAGAAACTTTTGGTTTAAGTAATTTTACAAATCCAGTTTTGCAACTTGAATTGTTGCTAATTCATAGGAAAACTATGGGAAATGATTTTGAGAATAGGACTTTAAGGCAATCTTAACCTGGGGCCTAACACTACTCTCAGTTTAATCCCAGTAACCCTGGTTTGGTGCACAGGTGAATTAGAAGTAACAAGCTTTTCTCCCTCTTCTGCCCACAACTCTTATTTATAAGCAGCTCGCCTACACCCAGCTGCTGAGCTTAACATTCTTAAGTGCATCCTTTGCCTTTCTTCCTGTAAACCAGCCTCTCTAGCTGTTAAATTTAGTCTCTGGAGGAATGGTCTTAAGGCTCTTCAATTTGTCACTGGCATGTTCTGCCTGTGTTTAGCTGATCACCTAGAATGTAATTTAATAGGGCTTCCTTTCTTGCTATCTGTCCTTTCCAAAGGGTACATCTACATTGCAAATGACGGTGTGATTGTAGGGAGATAGGCACACTCAGGGTAGTTTTAATCTGGCTAGTGCAGGTAATAGAGGTAGATATGGCAATACTGGCTAATCACCTCAGTATGTCTCCACCTTCTCTGGCAGGCTTGTACTGATGCAGCTAGCTTGTGTTACCATGTCTGCTAGTATTGTCACCCATGCTAGCTAGATTAAAACTAGCCTAGATATGCCTAACCATGCTACAATCACATGTTCTACTTGTCATGTATATGCAGTACCAGTGGGGCTGTTGCATAATTGTGGAAGAAAGCTCTTTTGTCTTCTACCAGCCAGGAAGGAAGAACTTCATTAAAGTAAAGGAAACACTATTATCCCTTAGATACTTTCTCTGCCTCACTTCAGAACCTCTGCTTAATGTGTTCCTGAAGCACCTGCTGCTGTAGTTAAAGAGAAGAAATCATTCTTGCAGCTGTGCTTAGCAATGCTCCATAAAGAATAAATGAGGCCTGATACAATCAAACCAAAACATTCCCATTCCCCAAAAGTGTCCTATAATCTCTGCACTTCCTGTCTGATGCAGATGTCTAACAGGAGAACTCATAAACCTCCTCATAAAACTCAAAGGCTAGTGATTAAAAAAAATGTTTCAACAGGCATAAGATTTGATTGTGGGGGAAAGAGGGGTGGTGCATTTCTAAACTCTGTTCACAATAGATTGTGCAGATGTTTGATATGTGGTGCATGTTCTCTGGGCTCAGCATCCTTGTAGGGAAGCATGTGACTTGATCCATGGGCTGTACTTGGCTCATTGTCCTTGGCTTTCTCCTGGGCATGTCTGTGCTGTGCAGAAAAACCCAACGCAGCAGCAAGTCTGAGCCTGGGTCAAGTTTTCTTGGGCACATGCTGTGGGACTAAAACTAGCAGTGTAGGCATTACCAATCATGTTGGAGCCTGGTGGTGAGGGAGGGTCTCAAAGCCTGGGAACATCTACGGTGCTATTTTTACCCCTACCATGGGAGCCTGAGACTGTTAAGTCTGGCTCTGAGACTCTCTGCCACAGTGTTTTTTGCAGTGTGGACACACCCTTAGAGGCTTTACATAATCCACTTGGCTTCTCGAACTGGCTTCCCCTTGAGAAGATGCTTTTGTTAGGCTCTTTGGTCTTGTCACCTCCACAACAAGAAGGAATCAGTACTCTGCCAAGTCCACTCACTAGTGAGCAACAACTAATCTAAGCATCACATTGTACTGTACTGACCTTCAAAATATGATCCTCCTTTCTTACCTGCACTGAGCAGTAACAATGTTGGGCATCTAAGGCCCTGGCTACACTTGAGTTGCAGCTCTGGTGGTGGCTTTACAGCGCTGTAACTCACTCCCATCCACACTGGCAAGGCACATACAGTGCTGTATCTCCCTGGCTACAGCGCTGATTGTACTCCACCTCAATGAGAGGAATAAAGAGAACAGCGCTGGAGTGCCATGTAAACAGTGATTAATCTTACTACCTGTAACTGACCTCCGGAACCTTCTCATAATGTTTAAGTAAAGATTATGCTCTTTGTTTTGTTGTGATGCCTCCTGTTTGTTTTTGTTAACTCCAGGCTTCCGAGCTGCTTATCAAAAAAACAAACACAGCTCCTGTTTTCTGTGAAAGAGCTCCCTTTGGAATGCCCACAGCTAGTGTTTGCTTGAAGAGAGGGGGCTTGAGGAGAGAAGCAGCACAACGTGCGCGGGAGGCTGCTTATCTGGTCTGTGAGGGGAAGAAAACAAAGAAGGCTATTTTGCTTTCAGTGAGCAAGAGAGGGGTGGGGGAGGAGGTCAGACCTTGCAGCTGCTGATAGTGTCAGCTCCAAAATCAACACTCTCTCTCTTTTCCTGATGCTCCCTGTCACACACACACCCCCTTTGAAAAGCACGTTGCAGCCACTTGAAGGCTGGGATAGCTGCCCATAACACACGGCTCCCAATGCTGCTGCAAATGTGGCCACAACAGTATGCTGGTAGCTGTCACTGTGGCCAAACTGCAGCACTTTCCCTATTTAGCTGTACGAAGACAGGTTTAACTTCAAGCATTGTACAGCTGCAAGTGTAGCCATACCCTGAGTTAGCACTCACTGAGACAATGCTTAACATGCAGTGCATGATACCTCTCAAAGCTATTGTGTAGTTGCAGAGCTTAACATGTCATTGCAACAGTTAACTTGCTTCACATTTCCAAGGCTCTTAGGATATATTTACATTGCAATTAGATGCCTATGGCTGTTAGCTAGCTCTGGCTGCAGGGCTGTTTAATTGCAGTGTAGATGTTCTGGCTCGGCCTACAACCCTCCTTTTTTCAATATGCACCATCCAGTTTGTGCAACAAATGAAGTGCCCTGCAGAAATTATAGCAGGATCATGTAATTAATGTCATAATCAAGGAATAATGGATCCTTGTTGCATGGTAGTAAAAACCTGTGTTTTATTTTAAAAAAAAAAACAAAAACACAACCCTCCATGGCCTCTTGGTTATGAAGGTAACTCATAGTACTGTCACTTTCTATGAAGTTTTCAGTATATGAACAGCCTGCAATAGACCTGAGAGATCTGAACAGCTTCACTTATCTCAATGAGGAGCTAACTGAAACTTAAAGAATAAGGTGATGCATGGTATCTATTAGCATACCTGGATTTTTCCTGTCAGGATTGGGGCTCCTTTGTTCTAGGCACTATGCAAACACAGTAAAGTGCAGCCCCTATCCAGTTAGTTATAATTTAAGTTAAAATCTGATCTAAATGTTTTTTTGGTGTCAGAACTTCAGTTGGAGCTGTGTCTTTATATTTGTGAGTTATACTTGGCATAACCCCTAATTTTGATGCAGTTATGATATAAATGTTCTTGCAGTATAGTTTATTCCCCTTCCTGTATGCAAATAAGCTATACTGTGTAAGATTGTTTACACCCATGCATCAATGGGAGGATTGTACTGCTGTAACTAAAATTCTGTGGTTTATAGCAGAACATCCCTTCCAAGATGTCATAGGTGGCTTGAGACAATAGGGAGCAGTGATGGTGAACTTCCCCTGATTCTCCCTCTGATGTGCATTTACATAGGTGAGCTTTATGCATAATTAGGTTTTAGGTCACATTATTTCTTTAAAAGATACAGATGAGTGAAATCAAAAATCCCTGCTGGCTTCTATTTAAATCTTATCACTCTGGCATAAACTTTTTAGCTAACACTTTAACGCACAGTTGCAAACTGTGAAGAATTCATTATTAAATTCTGGTCTTTGGTGGTTCTAATGATTTAAATATAAATAAGTTTACATTACTCATTTTCATAAACACATGTGTTTAGCCTTTTTCACCAGAGGGACTTTGTGCACTTAATTTTCAATTGGGGATGGTGTCTTGAATTTCACAAACTTACAAAATTCAAGGAATAGTCTTTTAGTCTCCTGCTTCACAGCACCTACAGTATTAAAGCTCTACCTAACAGTCTACGTTAAGAGGTACATAAACATACTAAGTTAGTCAAACTTGTTTTCTATTCCCATAGAATGAAGTGCAGTGAACTGTAACAGCAAAGCAGCTTATCTAGGATTTATCAAGCTTTCTTGAAGTGCAACTTGATCTGCCAACATTGTCTGTATGGAATATTTCTGGAGCAACTATACATTAATGACCACTTACAGATGCCATATGTTTTTTAACCCAATAGTTAAATACCAGAACGAGATTTATCAGCTACTAAAAAGTCAGCACCTACTAACTTATCCTTAGCAAAACATGTTGGTACCTTGTATATTGAAGTTAAGGTGACAGTTAACAGTCAAACTACTAGTTTAAAAAAAAAAAATTCTGTTCTATATGGAAAATTTCTCTTTACAGATATTGGCTATTTTCTGTATATCATTTCAAAGTCTTATTTCAAATAGCTACATATCTTAGGCTTACGCAGCCAGACATTGCCTATAACAAAGGGTTGCATTAATTTGTAAAAATTGGATGTTACGTAGAATAGTGTAAGCTAGTGGAGTAACATTGCTTCTACTTAACCTATTATCACAATAAGATTTTCAATGCATTTTCTGTTTCAAGTTTATCATCTCAAGCGGTGAGATGGCCCTAACCCAGTATTCCCAGACACTGTAATAAGTAAGAAATGTAGCACTTATCTAGCATTGTCAAGTTACAATACTCTGGTAATGTCAAATCTTGCTGAAACAGGTCACTTGGGACTTGTAAAAATTAAAACAATTTAAGGGGGCTAAATCTTCGTAGGCAAAGGTATTTTAATGCAGAACTGAAATATGAACCTACAGAAAGGTACTGTACTCACCCTTTCCTAGAAGTGTTGCATATGCACCCTAACATCTGATGAAGCAACAATTTGACTTAGTTCCAGCATCTTTAAGGCTGATTTATGAGATTTGCAAACTAAGTTCAAAAGTGCAGAACTGTTTAGAATCCAGCTTTAGTACATCCTGTGGTAGCCTACTAGTGCTAGTAAAGAACTCTTGGTTAACAGGTGCAACAGATACTGATGTGAGCAAAATGGCAGTCTCTTAACGTATTAAATTTTCTGGCAATAGCAATTTGCAAGATGTTCTTCATCAAGCCAAGTAATAGAAGATAAAGGAACAACTAGAATGGAGGCTTAATGAGTTGTTTTCTAGATGGTTCTCTAGATGGCTCCAAACAGTACATGCAGGAAATGTATGCTCAACGCCCCTTGAATTTATGCTGGCACACCCAGCCATAACTGGATTAGCCAAAACTGAACTGAATGGGCTAATACACCAAAGAAATTATAGTACTGTAAATCAGTGGTTCCCAACCAGGCCTATGCAGAGGTCATCCAGGGGTACATAAACCCATCTAGGTATTTCTCTCTTTTACAAGAGGCTACATGAAAAGCACTACATGCAGTTGGTACAGACAAATGTCATACAGACTGACTTGTATATAAAGCAGTATAAATTAGACTGAAATAAGTATATTTATATTCAGCTGATTTATTTAATTATATGGTAAGAATGAGCGGTAAGTGTCACAGTACATTGTATTTTTGTATGCGAGTAGTTTTTAAGTACAGTAACTCCTCACTTAATGTTGTAGTTCTGTTCCTGAAAAATGCAACTTTAAGTGAAATGATGTTAAACGTATCCAATTTCCCCATAAGAATTAATGTAAATGGGGGGGAGGAGGGGTAAGTTAGGTTCCAGGGAATTTTTTTGCCAGACAAAAGGCATTATATACATTTTTTAAACAAGCAATTTAATACATGTATAAATTTTTTCTAAACAATTTTAAAGAAAATTTAATACTACAGTCATCACTGAGTATGAGGCGTAGTTGAGATGGTGGAGTCAGAGTGGAAGAAGATGGATTGTCCAGCTGCTCCTCTTGCAGTTCTTGCAAGCACAGGCACTGACCCTGCTGGGGGCAGGGGCTCAACCCTCGGCCCATCCATCCACCCTTTCCCCCAGACCCCCCTCTTGACCCACCTTTTCTTCCTCCCCACCTCCTCCTGCTTTACTTTGCTCACTGTCCTCACTCCTCCTCCCCTTCTGAACCAGCTGATTGCTGTGGGCGGGAGAGAGGGGGGATGTGAGCTGAGTCCTCACTCCTCTCCCCCCCCCCCCCCCCCCTGGGGCAATCAGCTGGCTTGCGGTGTTTAGGGGGGGGGGGGGGAGGAGAGAGGACTTGGTGTCCCAGGCTGGGGGGAGAGGAGCCTGTGCAATCTGCTGATTTTTAGTGTTTGGGAGGGAGAGGGAGCCTGCGTGGTGAGTCCTTGCTCCTCTCCCCCTGCCTCCTAAATGCCACAAGCCAGCTGATAGTTACAGGCAGGAGGCAAGGGAAGGAGGGGGAAGGTGCTGATCTGCAGGGTCTGCCAGCAGGTGGGAGGTGCTGTGGGAGGGGGGTGTGTAGGGAGGCTGCCAGCTGTGGAGAATGCAGGCAGCCAAACAATGTAATAGTGGAGCATTGCACAACTTTAAATGAGCATATTCTCTAATTGTTCAGCAATGTAACAATGAAACAACGTTAAGCGGGATGACTTTAAGTGAGGAGTTATTGTAAGGTGAAACCTTGGGGGTATGCAACACAAATCAGACTCCTGAAAGGGGTACAGTAGTCTGGTAAGGTTGAGAGCCACTGCTATAAATTACATTAAGACGTGAAAGCTTCTTTAAAGATGAGAAGTACAGTGCTGTTTCATGTGGAAACAAATTATTAGCAGTCATGTTTCACAAAACCTTGCACAACTTTGAATAAAAAGGTTCAGACCTTTTTCACTGCAAAACATGTTACAATGAGCAGTTCTGCTATTTATTTTTATAATTCAGCCTTTCCATATACATGAAGTCATTCATATGCTGAATGCGTTCAATGAAATTGTAGATCTTATTGCTTGTCCAGTACTGTGTGTTACATTGAGGTGGTTTGGCCATCCCTATGTCAGCTTTGTCCCTATGTTATAAGCTTCCAAAGAAAAGGTGAACCTGAAAATATAAAACTTGTTTTTAAAGGTAGCTTTTCCTTTAAGCTTTCAAACTTAGAAGTCTGCTGGATCACAGTGAAAGGTCTCCAGACTTTGACATTTCCCTCTTTCAGTGGGTGTTGCCAGAATCTATAGTGCAAAACTATAGGAAGTCTGCTGAGCAGAATTGCTGTGCTACTGGAAGTAATGTCCACTAACAAATGTCAGGGCTCTGAAGAGATTCCAGTGGGGAAGGAAGCAAAGAACAGGGTGACTGGGAAGGGTTGGGCCACACCCTTTCTAATAAATTTTTAATGTACACAGTGACTATAGGCAACCCTCAATCATCCTACAACCGCATCACATTAGTCACTTCTCTCCTAGAGAGTCACCCCTGTAACTGAGGACAGCTTGGCATTACACCAAGCTCGGAAAAGGCATTCCATTCCTGGAAGGTAACTGCCATACCAAGTCAGATCAACAGTCCATCTAGCCCAGTATGTTGTCCAGTAGTGGCCAGTAACAGAGCTTCAGGGAGTGCTCAGAACAGGGCAATCTTGGAGTGATCCACCCATCTTCCACTCAAGGCTTCTGGCAGTCAGCTGTTTAGGGTCACCCTGAGCATGGGGTTGCATCCCTGACGGTCTTGGCTAATAGCCGTTGATGGACCTATTCTCCAGGGACTTCCCTAATTCTTTTTTTAAACCCAGCTATACTTCTGGCCATCACAACATCCCATGGCAATGAGTTCCACAGGTTAATTGTGCATTGTGTGGAAAGAGTACTTCCTCATGTTTAAACTAAACCTTCTGCCTATTAATTCCATTTGGTAACCCCTGATTTTTGATCCATGGGAAAGGGCAAATAACGCTTGTCACATTATGACTTTATAGCCCTCTATTATATCTCCTCTTAGCAGTCATCTCTTCTCTAAACAGCCCCCATCTTTTTAGTCTCCTTATACAGAAGCTGTCCTATACAGTTGATCATGTGTGGATATATAGTAGTGTTATATTTCCTCTGTCCTATCTATCCTTCCATAATAGTCTCTGATACTGTTAACCTTTTTGACCGCCATTGCACATTGAAAAACATAAGCCAAACTGCATAATACAATGATGAGTTTTAAAATGAGCTGTTAGCACTGAAGAAAGATCTTGGCATCACCATGAATAGTTCTCTGAAAACATCCATTCAATGTGCATAGCTTTGCATCTATCAACCTTGAATTTCATTTGCTCTTCTGTTGCCCAGTCTGAGTTTAGTGAGATTTCCCCCTGTAACTGCTTCATCTGCTTTGAACTTAAGTCTTTTGATCTTGTATGACCTGCAAACTTTGCCACTTCTTGTTCACACCTTTTTTCCAGATCATTAATGAATGCTGAACAGCTCACTTCCTGGAACAGACCCCAAGGGGCCCCTCTATTTACCTCTTTCCATTGTGAAAACTGACTCTCTATTCCGACCCTCTTTTCTGTTTTAACCAGTTACTGATCCATGAACACCTTCGGTCTTATTCAGTGATGCAAGTAAGGCGGTCCAGCTGGTTTATAGCTGGTACGGTGTAACAGAGACACAGGAGGAGCAGAACATGAGGCCTCCAGCACAGCTGTACCACCCCCACCCCTTCTACTCAGCAGTGTGCCTGCATCTCCTGTCCAGGGTTTGTACAGCCACTCCACCAGAGCATGGGGCTGGGGGCGGTGCTGCCAGTGTAGGGCCACCAGGCGGCCCCATGTTCTGCTCCTTTCGCTGCTGTGGTTCCAGAGAGTCTTACAGTTGAAGTCTCTGGCACAGCGGGAGGAGGACAGCAGTCTCTTCTTCCCTCCTCCACCCACCCACAGCTGGGTAACATGGGATGGGTCATGGGGAGAGTGTGGGGGAGGTCACATGCCCCTCCCCCTTCAGCTGGTGCAACATACCAGTAAGAAATGAATTTTACTTGTACCACTGGTCTTATCCTATGCCTGCTTGCTTGGCTTGAGAGCCAAAGGCCTTGACAGAATCAAAGGCTTACTGAAAATCCAAGTACACGATATAGCCACTGGTTTCAGAGTGGTAGCTGTGTTAGTCTGTATCAGCAAAAAGAACAAGGAGTAATTGACACCTTAGGCCAACAAATTTATTTGAGCATAAGCTTTCATGGGCTAAAGCCCACTTCATCAGATGCATGCAGTGGAAAATAAAGTAGGAAAATAAATTTTATTGGGGGGAGGGCGGTGTAAAAAAAAATTCCCCTCTCACCCCTATGGGTGGTATGTGTCTTCCTCAACCTCGGGTCCTCTACCAGAGGCCTGGGAGTTTGAGGGTTCTGCGCAGTATGCTTAGCGGTTCCTAGCACTGCACTAGTCTCTGGACAGAGAGCTCGCTGTTGTTCCTGGGTCTATTGGAGCCTACTCACCTCAGCTAGGCAGTCACAGCCCCGAGTGCTCCTACCACACTGGGACCACTTTGGCCTTCACTTATCCACATCCTCTCTAGTTTCTTGCTTATCAGGGCCTGGTACTGTCTCCACTTCTCATATCCTTCTTCCTGATGTTGCTGTCATTGGCACGGCTATATCTACACACGCTGTCTTGCTACTTGTCTATTAAACATGAGTCTGGTTGATTGGCCAGTACCTGCCCTTCCGTCTGGATCTGGGAAGTCGCACTAGAATCTTAGCCCTGCTATTCTCCACAAACCTCTGTGGAATTCCCATCTGGCCTTGGGAGGGCTAGCCCATAACGCTGTGCAGGTCCTAGTACACAATGCCAGCCACTTGGTTGTGCCATTCCGTGTTGCTGTCCTGCCTGCATTTACATCTGCACTATTGTTGGAACTGTTCTGAGGCCTTCTGCACAGTCTGCACCTTGGGTCCCTCTAGTGTGGATAGACCCCTGCTTCAATGGATCTGGTCTCAGTGCCTTGTTCCTGTGCTGCTATGAAGGCCTCAGTGCTGTCTTTTTAGTCCAGGGCCCTTTCCAAGCCTACTGGTTAGGATTTCCCATGGTCAGCCACTCAGCTATCTGTCAATGGTACATCCCATTGCAGGGTCTTGTCTTGCCAGCGCCACTATCTTCTGCTTGGTCTTACCTCCATGTCTGCTGCTGCCTCAAGGCATTCTCCCAGCTTCATCTTGGGGCCATCTTACTGATGTACTCCTGATGGTCCGGTTTCATCCAGGACAGTGGCTTTGACGCTCACCAAGCCGCGCGCCGCTTCACTTCCGGACTGGTTACAGTCCTGGGAGTGTGGACTGGGTTGTTGGTTTGGGGTGGAACCTCCGTGCATTGTGAGTGAGCTTCCAGTTTTCACATCGGCAGCCTCCATGTCTCCCTTTGGCCAGCCACTATACCGGCAGGGTATCTGATGACTGGCAGGGCGTATCCGTTGATGGCGTGGATCTTGTTCTTACCCACTGAGCTGGCTCTTCAGGACCTTCCTCAACCTTTGGTGACACTGGATGTTGCGCTCCTGGCCCTCCTCATTTTCTTTGTGGTTCCATGTGAGAACTGTGCAGGAAAACGCCCAAGGTACTGAGCTGGTCTGTATGTCTGCTAGGTGGCCCGCTGGTAAGTTCCAACGCTCCCATCAGTCTTGTTTACTAATTCCTTCCCTCTCTTCACTACCATCCGGCCACACTTCTCCAGTCAAATGACATCCGATATCTCACTGTAGATCCGCGCAGGTGGATTAGCGAGTCGATGTCTAGTTCCATTCTAGCATACAGCTTTGTCATCATGTAGAGGAGTGGCTGATGGTAGTTACACTCCTGAACCTGTACCCGTATCCAGTCCTTTGTGATTATCTGCTGAGGGGGTTTAAGCTATGCAGAACAGCAGCGGGACAGTGCATCACCTTGGTATATGCGCACTTGATGGCCATTGTGCAAGCGTCTTGAGTTGACTTCCAGTGTTGTCTTCCATCAGTCCCATTGAGTTCTGAGGAAGTCCTTAAGTGTCCTGTTTGACTTTGTATAGCGCCTAGACATTCACCAGATCCACGTGTGCGGCATTGAGGCGTAGGCTTTCCTGTAAGTCAATCCAGGCTGTGCTCAGATTGGTCTGTCTAGACTGATGTCTTGGGCGACTTTGCCTATCTATGAGCAACTGTGTTGTTGAGCCTTCCTGGTGTTGTTTTCCAATGCCCGCTTCTGAGCTGTGCTCATTGTACTGGCATGTGGTCTGTAGCTTGGGCGGCTATGAATGCCTGATAGGACTTTACATGTTGTGGGAGGCAGTATGGTCGGTTATTGGACGGTTCTGTATCCACTTGCAGGGGTCTTCATGATACACTGTCCTTCCTTTGTGTTAGCCATTTGGGTGGGAGCCTGCTTGCTAGCAGCGGTTCATCTGTGCTGCTAGGCGTTCATGCACTGCTGTAGTTTCTTAGCCAGTAGGTGTGGATCATGTCTGGTCCAGGTGCGTCAGCTACTTCTAGTTCTTGACCCTGCTAGATTATCTTCTAACTGTGATGGGACTGGTTCTGTGCTGGGAGATTGCTGTGGCTCTGTTCTCAGGTCCTGCAGCCACTTTGCACTGGTGTTATGAGTCTTCTGTTCTCTCGCCAATATGTTCTCCAGTAGTTCAGTTTCTGCTTGCTGGTGGCTGCTGCTGTTGTTGTGTTGTTGCACTGCAGTTGGGGATTACAACCTTGGATGGTTCTTAGGAGAACAGAGGCATTTTTTACTTTTTGGCCTCTGTTCTCTCGTGTACTCCCTTAAGCGGTAAGCCTGTGCTGTGAGCCTTCTGTTAGCAGTCCAGGGCTTCGATGGGAGGCAGGTCCTTGTATTTTTTCAAGTAGCCGAGCTTATCCTTAAATCTCTACACCCTTCTGTATTCCACGCAACCAGCTTGAACAAACTTCTCTCTCTGAGTCCCTTGATCCTTACCTCCAACCTCATTTCGTCCAGGGTGGGTACAATCTGTTCTTCTTGAATCGTGTACCAAGCATCTCCAGGATTACAGAGGACCTGTAGCGTATACCATTCATTGGTTTGAGTTATGGTGGTAGTCAGGGATTTGCATGAGGGCTCTGTTGGCATCCTCTAACATACATCTGATGGTACTTCTCCACTGAGCTGTTGGTATCGGTGCCTCGAGATGCTGTAGCTAGTTTCTCCATGATCTTATATCTCATATCAGCTGTGCTGTGTACTCCTGCATGGAGGGGGGTGGCAGTGAAGTTCAGCTTCAGGGTGGGCTGCACAAAGTCCACTGTCCTTTCAAGGTCTTCTTGAGTCTGGGATGTAATGTGGATTGGTCTAAATCTCAAGCTGTGATGAGCAGCTTCCCTTTTATCTTAGGTTGAAGCATTGGTAGATAGCTGTTTCTCAGTAAGTGTGGATGTAGGTCTTTTGTCCATCCACAGTCCCCTCATACGTTTCATATATCCCCTCTCATTAGGTCTACTGTTTCCATCAATTCCAGGTTCTCTTGTCTCGTCCATGAATGGTGGGGGTGTGTGTGTGTATATACACACAATAAAAATACACAACTTGAAAAAATGGGAGTTGCCATACCAATTCTAATGAGACTAATAGATTAAGGTGGGCTATTATCAGCAGGAGGAAAAAACTTTTGTAGTGATAATCAGGATGGCCCATTTCAAACAGTTGACCAGAAGGTGAGTAGCCTCATCCACATGCTGCTTGACGCCATCAAAGAGCTCTAATCATTAGGGAGGCATGACTTCCCTATACGAAAAGGCTGTTTGACTCTTCTGTAGCAAATCATGTTTATCAGTGTGTCTGATTCTGTTCTTTACTATAGATATTACCAGCTGGCCTAGTATTGAAGTTAAGGTCACCAGCCTGTAAGTGCCAGGGTCTCCTCTGGAGCCGCTTTTTAAAAAATAGTTAAACTAGCTACCTGCCAGTCATCTGATAGAGGTTGATTTCAGTGATACTACTATTAGTAGTTCTGCAATTCCATATTTGAGTTCCTTAGGAGGGTATCATGGTGGTCTGGCTGTAGAAGCAGACAGATGGGATATGAAGGATGACATTGTGTAGTGGGGCTGATTCAAAAAAGATTAACCCTGGTCCCATCTACTAGGATACCCTTTGAAGTCAGGGCAAGAAGCTTGAACTTGATGGGGAGGAGGACCTCCAGTGGAGCAGTTCAGAGGTCGGGGGAGTGTTAGTCCAAGCAACAGGTGGGGAACAGTGTTACCAGCAGCTTTCCTTTGACTTCACTGAACTCAACTTTCGGTGAAGTCTGAGGTAGCAATATTGTCCAATGTACTTCTACCATAATATGGTTCCCCATAATGATGGCTGACAGAGTAGACCAGCTTGGATTAATGTTTATTTGGTTCACTCAAAACTCAGATTCCAGGCTGCTTAAAGAAAATTGAAGGCCACTGTGAAACTTATTTTAGCTTCATCTTAACTCTTTTTAAATATAAAATTGTAATAAAAAAGGGTAGACAACCACTATACTGATACTCTAGTTACTACAATAGGTATATCACTGGCTGTTACTAGGTGTACCAACTTTAACCATTGTTTAAATTGAGATGTTAACCTATACTTTGTATTGCCTTGGGTAATTAATCTGTCTGCAGTATTCAGTCATCTTTAAGGAGGACAGCTCTATCCTCAGAATAGAATAGAGAAAATGCAACTGAATAAACTCTTCATTTTGTGTGCAGTTTGGGAGTATAGTATAGCATCAGCATGATCTGTTCCTCTTACTATTTCGATTCAAACGTGTTTGTTCCCTGTGGAAAATGTTCTTTTTTGAAGCTGCTTTAAGTAGCTGGATTCTTTAGGGTGGAAGAATTGTGGCTGATAACACTAGAGTTACTAAATCTGTCTCACTACATAGTAGAAATGACGTTCTGTTTCAAAAGTAGTACAGTAATCATTGGGATATTAGTCATTCAGTACTTGTTAAATTAAGTGCAAGAATCATTGGCTTCAATATGAGTAACATTCTCTTATGTACGAACTCAGGTTTAATTTATTTTCAAGGCAAATATTTATTTCAATTGTTAAACTTCTTTAGTGTTGCCTATAAGTTGATTTAAGAATTTACAATATGTAACAGCTAAAATGGTTAATCTCATTTATACCATGTGCATAGGAGTTTAGAAATGAGAAGGTGAACTCCAGGTGATTGTTCACATATCACTCTTGATGTGGCATCTCAGGATAACATGTTTTTGAACCTTACTCATTGTAAGGTAACTAACAGTACTTTTTTTTCTGAAGTGCACATTTTCCTCAAATTTATGTATTTTAAGGAGTCACAAGTTTACATCAGGACCATTTTAAAACAAACACTCTCATATTATTCTAGATGATAAACAAAGAGGTTTAGGAAGTGTTTATCTAGGCTTCAGAGTTGACTAACTCTCCATCACACATTGTGGTTTTGACGCTTATAGTAAAATTTCCTAGGGCTAGTCTACACTGGCAACATTGAAGTGTTGCTTTAATGTGGCTTGTGTAGTTGCAGCAGAGCACTGGGAGAGAGCTCTCTGCTTTTTTTAAAAAAAAAAAAAAAAAAAGCACCACCTCCACAAGGGGTGTGGCTCCCACCATTGGTTCGCTGTCTATACTGGCGCTTTATAGCGCTGAAACTTGCACTCAGAGGGATGTTTTTTCACACCTCTGAGTGAGAGTTGCAGCACTATAAAGTGCCAGTGTAGACAAGTCCTTAGTGATGCAATCACATGTAACTTGGCTGGAAATGCTCCTAAGGAAACCATAAAGGCAGAAGAATCCTCCGTGTTTAGTCTGTGTGGAGCAGGGAGCTTGACATATACCAACTCTTGCTGTGATTTCTGCCACCTACCTTCCCCAGATCCCTGTCTGATTCATGGAAAATAGCTCAGAGCTCTTCCTGTACCTCATTCAGCATTGCTATTTAGAACAGCTGATCTCAAATCAGGGCTTTAAACTGCTGTTAAATTTTGCTTGTGCTGTATCTCAAAAATTAACATTGTTTCAAAATTAAGGTAATTGTAGCACTTTGTATGCAGTCTGAAGTGGACAATCTGCATAATCATCATCTGCTCCTCACTCCTTTTCCTGGTGTTTTAATGAAACTATCTAGTCTCAAGTTCACAGTGGGGTTGCAAGCTGTTTGCAATGGTACCCTTTTTTAGTAAAGCACATGGCACATTTAAGTGTGCTAGAAAATAATTCTTTTGAAGGTGAGATTTATTGCATAGCTTCAGTTTTATTATTATTCAGCTTAATGTTCATTTTTAGGAGGTACTGTTAAATTCTAGCAATACCTCATTTTTAAATTCTCATTGCTGGTGGGGGGTCTTGCTCACTTTGCTTTCCTCACTGATTGCAAATTAGTGTTGCTACACTTGTTCTTTATTCAGTACAGGAAGGCTAAACACTTCCCTGGTTTACCAGTAACCTCCCCATCTCCCTCCCCACTCAGTCCTTTTCTTGGAAATGCCCTACATCTTGCTTGACTGTCTTGCCTGAGGCTATTTGAGGTTGGGATTATGTGATCATGTATTCTGAGACTCCCCCTTCCTTCCTTCCTTCCTTCCATCTTGCTCAAAGATCCTGCTTCTATTTCTGATGTAACATCTGAAGAGGAGCAAGTCAGTAGTTGTTGTTCTTAATATAGCAAGAGTATCAAACTGTCTTCCCCTCTTATCGGTTTGCACTGCTCCCAAATAAGGGACTACACCTGTACTGTATTTTTGTGCTGCTAATATTGGCTCTCAAAATGAGAGGAAGATGTTTAGCTGAATTCTGCTGCTTTCATCACCTGTTCATTACCAACACCATTTTCACCAACATCCTAGATGCTGCACATGTGGAGGTCACCTGATAGTATGACAATCTAATTGATTCTAATACAGCAATTCTGGAGATGGAATGTCCAATGAACAGATTTCCCTTATGCATGTAATCTGAAGTGGGTCAGATTATCAGCTGTTGTCCAACATAAGTTTTAATTAGGTTTTGAAGCTAAGTCCACTGAGTTTGGATTTATCCAGAATCAATGAGAATTAGATAAATTCTGTCCAGAATGGATTTGAGGGATCAGCATGGGTGAAAACAACCCCCCAATGTATTTTGGAATAGGAAAAAAACTATTATGCTATTATATGCCAAAGCACATATTCCAAGAAGTCAGTATCTGACCACACCCTGGTTGACTGAGAAGGTGTTTGAGCTGGTGAAAGAATGAAAGAGTGGCTTGGAAAATGGAAGAACATAGGAGTGGAATACAAGGAACTGAGCAGACAGATTCAAAGTTACATTAGACAAAGTGAATTATAAGGGCAAAATGTATGGAACCTGAGAATTATAAAGAGTAATACAAAATGTGCATTCAGTGGTCAGACCTCTTACCAAAAGGTTTTCCCCTCTATGAAACAGAATAACAATGTGATGGCAGAGTTCTCACTGAGGGTGATAGTAAACACAAGTGGAGAAATTACTGTAACAATCTGTGTGTCACACCACAGCCAGTCATCACACAGGATGAGAAAGTACAGAGCTGGAACAATCAATCCTGTGAGCGGAAGTGGTTCATGTTTGAAAATGAAGCCTGGGAGAGCACCAGGGCTAAATGTGTCTGCAGAATTGTTCAGTGATTGGCAAATGCAGTACGTACTTTGGAAAACTTGCAATGATGTAGGACTTGCTAGGGGATTGGTTGAGGAGAATCTTTCGTCCTTATCAAAGAAAGGAGACGTAACCGTTCAGTAAGTATTGTATCATTTCCCTGATATAGCACATGAGCGAATTTCTGCTCTATGTAATCTAAGATTGCGTGGAGGGAAGGGAAGAGATATGATGAACCACTACCGCAACAAGCTGATTTCAGTGTGGGCCAAGGCACATGAGCTAATTGTAAATATCCATCACATGATTTGCAGAATGCGGAGTATATTATCACACACTGATCATGTTCTTCACTGACTACTAAATGTGTTTGATACTGTCCTCCGTGACTGTCTTCAGACCATACTGGTGATCATGAGGATTCCAGAGCATCTCATTGCAAATCTCCGCCAACAGACCACGGTGCAAACAACAATAGATACACCCTGACAGTGAGTGGCTTTTCCACTGGGTGAGACAAGGATGTGTCTTGTCCCCGATTCTCTCTAATATATGCACAGAGTGTATTATGAGAACTCTTGGAAGGTTTGACAAAGTGGAAGGAGATGGGATTTCTAGTGGTGGACACCTCTTAACTCACCTTAGATCTACTAATGACACAACACTTTCTGCTGCAACACTTTTTCTGCAAAAAACCCAGTGATGCAGTGCAACAATGTCAGTGGTTTTTTTTTTAAAGTGAGGAATATGAAATCTTCCTGAATGCGATGCATTCTATTTGTTAGCAGTTTTCAAGATGACATGATTAACAGACAAGCTGTAGAGGCAGTAAATTATCTGGGATCACTTATCTTTCAATTTCCCTGCAATGGGTCCTTGGTTGAAAACTGGGATGGCTCACTCAGCTATGGCCTCACTTAAAGTATCGAGGGGAAAAAAATGGCATCTTGAAATGTATGAAGGGGCAACTCGTGACACTTTTTTTGGCATATGGATGTGAATATAGGAAAGTTAATGCTGACAAGAAAACTTGAAGCTTTTTTAAATGCTAGCAAATGTTCTTACGTATTTCCTGGAAAGGGGATGGGGGAAGACTAATGCCTATATTAGAAATATTGAAGAGAAGCAGACCCTGGTGTCAGAAATCAGATGCAAACTTGCATACTTTGCTCACATTAGACACAGATGAAAGTAACCTGGAGAGTTGTTGTGGAAGGAATGGTGAAGGGTGGTCATAGTAGGGGATGACAGCCTGGGAAATACAGTAGATGGATTATGTGTAATAAGTCACTGGAAGGTCAGCTACTGAGTATTCAAAGTTTGAGATCATGGAGGCTTCAGAAAAATCTGCTGCCACTGATATTCGGACATAAATAAGTGGATACAGACTTCATGAAAAACTCTGAAACCTGGATTTACTTAGTATGTTAAGCATCTTATCAGGCTTGTACAGCTTCTTATTTTATTCCTGTTAAAACACTTCACACGCCAATCAGATGGTTCTAGTGGGGCCAGAGGGGGGGGAACACGATTCCATCAGTTGTTGCTGACTCCAGATTCTAGCAGTTGCTTGGCTGGCACCTTTTTGATCCTAAAAAGGTTCATTCCTAACAGATATCTCAGATTACATTTAAGACCTGATACTAAAATAGGATACTGTCTAGAAGGACTTGCTGCTGAGCTAAACTGTTTTAATTCCTTTCCTTTGTAGTGAGTTGTGCAGTACTGCTAATATTTGTTTACCTCTGCTGGGACGTACATATTGTAGTCAGCTAAATAGTCTCCTTTACCCAAAAAAGTTAGTAAGGCAGAGAGATTTGCTTGTTGAGCACTTACAAATATGTAGCTGAGATGACAGTAGCATAGTTGCTATTTAACTACCTCTTATATTAGAAGACCTTGCATTAAGCAAATCCTGTATGTTCAAAAGGATTACCACAATGATGGGCATGGTATGAAAAACATACACTATACAATATGGGTGGAAAGTGTCTCCCCCCTCCAATCCTCCCCTTCCTAGCTGAATTTCCTAACCTCACTTTGATATTCAAGTATGGTAATACAGATCTTATATGTATGCCCAACTTTCTCATGGATATTTTGTAATACACCATACACTGAAACATGACTCTTGGCTAGACTATTATGAGCATGCTTCTGGGCTTTATGCTTTAAACACAGAAGTGAAAGTAAAAATATGAACTTGGCTTCAGTCTAAACGCATACAAGTATATTCATATGCTTAACAGTTTAATTTCCTTTAGGGATTTTAAGGAGAGCAGTCTTTGGTATTTTAGAGATGCAGTAGTGACAACAGCTAGCATAACTGGCTTTCCACTATATGCCCAGAATTTAAATCTGAATGGATTCTGTTCTCCTATCTTTAACTCTCTCAAAAGAGGCTTACATTTTTTATAACTGGGTGTGGTTCCTTGTTCAACTCTCTGAAGTAGTTAATTGTTAGAAGGCATTCCAGAGATGAGTTTGAAAAGGCTTAACCTTAAATTAAAAATGGGTTCATTGTAACGCTGCATGTGTAGCCACTTCTTGATAGTAACAAATGCCTCTTAAGTACTTGTCCCCTTCTGTTTGTTACATACACTTCATCCTCCAAGTCTGATTCCCTAAGAAGAACTGGAGACTTCTGTTACTACATGGTATATGTCAATTCTCAACGCAACTGTATCTCTGACCCTTTCATGGCTTCCTTGAGGGCACTCCTATTAAGTGATGGCCCAAGACCTTTCTCAGAGCAGGATCCCACAGCTTTCTAGATGAGGGTTTGGGCTACAATTAACTGATCACCTGAGTAAGTCTGACTTCAGCACTTGCAGTCCTGGTCTCCCCAGGGCAGTGACAGCCAACTTTCATAAAGCAAAGTATCTATCCAGAACAAAAGTGTGAGAGAACATTGTCATAAACTGCTTATATACAGGTCTTGTCAAGCAGTCACATTTATCTTTTGAAATGGAGACCTTGGCAGGTTTCACAGTACTTCTGGCCCTTTCTGCAGTTCTGTCACTCTTGGTCATAGCATCATGTCTGGTCTTGGACTGAGCAAATGTCCCTCTCCATTGTGAGGCTGGTGACCTGGTTAAAGGTGACCCAACTGGTATGAATAAGTTCCTCCAGGACTGAGGCATCATCAGACTGGTTACCAGTCTAAGGATTTGTATTAATTACTCCAGTGATGTCAATTCCTGCTAGAAATTCCTGTGACTCCTCTGTGGAGCTAGAATAGAACTTCTAGCTCTTACAGATATATATATAGAGAGAGAGATACAGTATTCTCAAAGATACTACGTGTCCCCATAACATCTGTCATGGTATGCACTGTTGAAATAGCTGTTAAATTTAAGCACTCTGTAGATCCACTGTGGGCTCTCTGAAATCTGAACTATAGGGTCTAACACTTAAGAAATCATAGGAAATGATTTGAAACGTCTTGGTGTAGGTCTAGCAAGCCAGTAACACTTCAGAGGTCCATTACTTTTTGTCCTGGGAAACACTATCAATGCAGTATTCGACAAAGAGGAGTTAAAACCACTACCACTGACTATTGACAAATAATTGATATGAAGCAGTCATCAATTTAGAACAGTTGTACCATATTCTGGTATGCATTGCATATCTATGCAATGGTCTTTGTATGCTGATTGAATGCAACAAGGGGACTTAATCCTAGGACCAGGTGCATCAGTCTGACAAACTTGGTTTTGAAAATTGTTTTATCTACCTGGGATAATTTCAGTTTAGATCCATAGTTTTTGCTGATTTAAAAACAAATGTAAAGTTGTTGCTCTGTTTGTCTTTCAGGCCAGGAGCGTTTTGGTAACATGACAAGAGTGTACTACAAGGAGGCAGTTGGTGCTTTTGTGGTCTTCGATGTCACGAGAGGCTCCACTTTTGAAGCTGTTTCCAAGTGGAAACACGACTTGGACAGTAAAGTGCTACTTCCAAATGGCAGCCCTATCCCTGCCGTTCTCCTTGCAAACAAGTGTGACCAGAAGAAAGACGGCAGCCAGAATCCCTCTCAAATGGACCAGTTCTGCAAAGAAGGTGGCTTTATTGGGTGGTTTGAAACATCTGCCAAGGTGAGCATTCCTGAAAAATAAAGATGGTCTTGTAAAAGTTATGTTTAGTCAGTGCAAAGTATTAGCTTATCAGTGATCCTGGAGGCAGGCTCTACTACCAATATCTCAGCTGATCGTTCCTTTGTGGGACTTATTAGTTTGTCCTCTTTTGCCCAGTTTCTCTTCCTGATGTGAGTTTGTGTCACGCCTTGAGCTGCTCATGTGCCTGTTCATTGTGGAAGGCAGGTTGTGTAAGAACCCAAAATTAAAATCCTGGGGAAGGGAAACTTTTTAAAACCAGGTCTTCTGAGTCACTGCTTTAGTTAAACCACTGGTAGTCAGTATCCAATGATAGATAAACAATATCTCTTGTTAAAGAATCATGTACAACTGGTACAGTAGACTTTATTCTGTTTTGTTCCTTGACTTATCTGATTCGAATAGCTATTTGTAGCAATAAATTATTATTCTTGATCTGTGTAGCTACATATGGGATGTGATTAAACTAGTAAATTAACTGCACAAAATGGCAAATCTGAAGAGTTGGGAGAAGCTTTTCAGTCAGTTCCCAAGGTAGGCAAAAGGTTCTTGCCAAGTCTTTAAATGGTTACTGTTTTATTCTAGTAACACATTCTAGCCATCCTTTCATCTAATCTGTCTAGCATAGAGGTGTGGCTTTTGTTTTTTGTGTGGTGTCTTTTTGTTTTCTTTGCATAGCATCCCATCGCCATAGTACTTCAGTGCTTTCCTGTTTTGCAGTAATGAATCCCTAGGGGAATTCATAGAATCTCCCTTAAGGAGTTAATTCCAAATATGAAAAACTGGATTGAGTCTGAATTCTGAAGACTATTGTCCTACTTGATCCTTTGATATACTGTACTAAACCACAAGGCCCCTTTGCTCCCCTCCATTTAGTTGCCCACTTCCCCTTCAACTGTCTGAGATGAGTCAGCAAGGAAAATAGACATAAATGTGAGATCTGTTCCAGGCAGCGAGCATGTGAAAAGAGAAGTGAAAAATGGGGGAAGAGAAGAGACTGGGTAGAGGAGGAAGGGTACACCTTAAGTAAGAGCAGAGATGGAGAGCTTTGACACTTAAGAGGAGGTGATTGCATTAAGCAAACCCAGTGGAAGGAGGTGGGAAGAGGCCAGGAGAGAGGTTACAATAGTTTAGGCAAGAGAGTGCATGCCTTGTACAACGTTAACAGACTTTGATAACGCAAGAACGCTGCCTGTCAGTTTGTTGCTACAAGAAACTTGCATTGCTGGTATAATGAATACCTTGCTTCTTGTGTCTTAGATTTAAACAGAAGCTTTGTAGCTGTAAATTCCATTATGGGTAACTTTGTTCTCTCTAACCTTTTTAGATCTGTCTGGATATAGTACTTTTTTTAAAAGTCATAAATTGCAATAATTACCCAAACTGAGTTGAAGGTTCAGTGTCTCTTACAGCAGTGCAGCAGCTGCACTTCTTTTGATGCTCTAAGTACAGCACATTAGATTCTCTCATCAGAGAAACAGAATAAAAAATTCCATCTCAGAAAGCAAGTTGAGAACTGACTTGTTCCCAAATACGTTTGTATTTAAGGTTCTGAGATGGGCTACAGTGAACTATTTTAGAAAGCATTTTGAGTCGTCTTTGGCTCTCTCTAATCATAGTTCCTTTGTGCACTCAAACTGGGGGGAAAAAAAGGCAAATAATAAACACCCTTCAGAAGTGGGAATATTTTTGATATCCACATGTACATCTGGAGGGTATCTAAGTCAGCCTAGTAAAAGGGGAAGTCCGTATTTGTCCCTATCCCCAGGCAGTGCCTATTTATCCTTGTATAGTGTTAATTCCATAGCCCCAGAACATAGTTGGCTGTGACCAGTCACAACCAAATGCATCCTGTGCAAGTGTATGGGCTCATGTTGGTGCACTGACTAGTAAATTACATCCTCATGTTGCCGTGGGAGCTGCTGCAACTTGCCTTCAGGGGAAGGCAAGGATAGGATGGCTCTAAATATCGTCAGGGTTCTCCACAGAACATGCTGATTGTACAGATCACACATTGCACTGTCTGGTCTTCAGAATGCCTTGACGAAGCTCCTTCATCTATCAGCTGGTGTGGTTTACTTTGGGCCAGCTGGCTAGTGCACACTTGATCAGCAGGGGGAAAGTTTTACAGGTACTTTGCACCATTGTAGCCACTGTAGGCAGGCTTCCTTGCCCTGGGAGTCCAACAGCCTGGGCTTCACCTGCAGAAGCCTTCATAATACAAGACTGAGGTCTTCAGTTTTCTTGGTTAACAGTAACAAAACATCCCTTAATATAAAGTATCATTTACTTCTGAGCTTTTATAAAACCCAGCATTTAAGGCCTCTGAGCATGCAAGACTAAATATTTGGTCTTTTGAATGCCATTACTGAGGATGGTCTAGAAAACATTGAGGTTACAAGGCAAGGTTTAAAAACAATATGGATAGCCTTGCCATCCACCCATTGTAGTTCATCTTGCAAATATTGCAAGATAAAATAAATGGCCAAAAAAACCCACTCAAGTAAATATCTGGCAGCGTGCATGTTGGTATGCCAGAGGGCGTTAAGCTGCCAAATGCCTAAGCCACTTATTTTAAAGTTCTATTATTTGGTTTCCAAATCTCAGTTAAATAGTGAGAGCCATCAGTAAAATCTCTGGCAAGTTAGCATTCTAATCCTTCATTTTAGGAAGCTTCTGTTTTAGTCACTTTCTCACTTCAAGTCCTTTATTTCCACATTTCCCTCTTCCTCCCTCCCCCCTGCACTCCCCAAAAATAATCTGTTATAACCAAGTGTTGGGTTTATATCTCTCAATCCATCAATTCAAACCCCGTTTCTTGTTTCATTTTAAATGACGTGCGGGAAGGTGAAGATTCCTCACTCAAGCTTGACTGTGCCCTGTATCTTGCATATCTTCATGTTCTAAACACACAACTCAAAGTATACATGCTTTACTCCATGGATTTTTATTGTAGCCCACAAAGTACCAAGATAGACTATCCTCCTGTCTGTCAGATAATTAACCATTGCCTCATCCCAATTTCCCATTATGGTTGAGAAGTGATTCCCTTGTCAGAATCTGACTTGGTCATTCACATTGCTTTTCAAAGCCCTTCTTACTTTTTTCTCTTCAAAGCAGGAGAGGCAAGGAACTAGATAAGAGAACTTGGCGTGCTTTTATTTGGGTATTGGTTCTAATTGTAGCTCTTATGTCTGCTTGGACAATTGGATGGGTGTGCTGGGACAGCTCCGTTAAACTGAAATAGGCAATATCCAAGTCACTGCATCCCCTCTCATCATTTCACTGAGGCAGTAAGTCCTGTTCTATCTTATCCGCCTTCCTTCTACAGACTTGGTAATTTCTGTAGATTCCCTATAGATTTTTCTACAATACCCATGTTCCAGAACCAGATCCTCCAAGTAAAGCACTTCACTGTACACCAAAATGGGCCAGTGTGTCCCCTTCATCAAATTGGGTGAACCTATCCTTTTTCTATACAAGGAATGTACAGTGAAACTAGATAACGTTTTTCGTGGTTTAAAGGACATGCAGCCTTCACCTAAGGCAGGAATACTAAGCAATGTGTTCAACTCTATCCAAGCTGCTTAAGTCAAGTTACAATTTCCACAAGAGAGATCGTATTTGCCAATCTTTTTAATAGGCAGATGTGACTATAGCTGGTGAAAAGATCACTGACTTTTTTTTCTAAACTTTCACAACTTTTTCAGGACAACATCAACATAGATGAAGCTGCTCGATTTCTGGTGGAAAACGTCCTTGCCAACTACAAAAGCTTTCCTAGCGAAGAGAATGATGTGAGCAAACTAAAACTGGACCCAGACCCTTTGAGAGCAGACAGTAAATCACAGTGTTGCTAATGTTACCTTTACTCTTGCATGTAAATGAAACAGAATGAGCAGCAAGATTCTTGCTCCTCAGACCAGACTGCTGCTATGGTGCTGCATTAAGGACAATCCAAGTGATGGGTTTGGTTCTCTTTGAATTGGTGATATTTTTGGGTGTTTACACATTTTTGTTTTTTGTATAAAATTGAAAATGTTTTATCATTTATCCTCCACTAAAAGAGCAGCTGTGTCTAGCAATTGGTTACCTTCTTCTGACATAAAAACAGAGTGGTGTTTACACTCTGTTCTCTAAGGAATACAGACAACATTCAGTATGACGCGTATCCAGGGTAAGCGTTAGTTCAGAGGATGAATATTGTGGTGTATTCTTGACAGAAGTTGTAGCTGAAATAAGCACTTGCCTCTTTGCCATGAGTGTCCTTATACCCATGAGCTCCCACTCCTGCTTGTCTGCCACTTCTCTCACACGTAGTACTTTGTTCCTGTTGATTTACCCCGTAATGGGAGGACCCTTTAACTACAGCTCTCCTGGAGTAAGTGGGTCTGTTTTCCTGAACTGGACAGGGATAGCTGAGCAGTGGCAGGAGGTCCTATCCTTACTTTGTCACTAAGCCCCAATACAAGGTAAGCATACCACTTGGCAAGTAAGAACAACCAGGGAAACAAGTGTTCTATGTGACATGGCTACTGCAATGATACCGATGCTAGCAAGTGCATCTCCAGTTATTAGCTGAGCATAGTTTACTTCAAATACTCTTAACCAGTTTGAACCTGTAAAACACATTCCAGCACAAATAGCAGGCTTTTCTTAGTGTAGTTCACCCAGTTAAAATAAACCTAAGGAAGCATCACCCGCGTGCACATATTAAAACTAATGGCCAGAAATAATTCATACACTAACGCTTTGAGATGCTAGCTTTAACTTCATCCAGGAGAGGATTGCCAATAAATAAAAATGTTCTAGTTTTGGTTACCTGTCTTAAACTGTTTTTTGTGAAACTAGCGTACAGCATGACTAATTTTGAATTACTCAAATCTTGGTCTTGGGATACCTTTGATTAGTAGTGCATGGAAAAGAGGGATGTGTCAGATGCAACTTAAGATGAATTTAAGGGTTTTTTAAATCACTCAGATATAGTTCTATTACAAAGGCTTTCACTAATTATAAAAATGAATGCATGTAATTCACCCATACAAAGTGGAAATGGAAAATGCGTTACCAATTTTTATAACTAAATATTTTGGAATGCTAAAAGTTCAAGTGAGGAAACTCACCTAGCTTGCTTTGCCTCCTGTTAGGAGGCTGGTTATGTGAAGTCTTGACTTCTGCAACTCATAAATATGGTCAGAATTTGGGGGGGCAGGATGGCTGGTGAAGAGGATTCATTTCTCTAGTGATTGTGGTAATCCTACGTTAAATGGAACTCCTGCTTTCTCTCAGTCTCTGGATGCTGTGTTTTGCCACGTTGTTTTTGCTTGGTCTGACATTGTTAAAGTTTAGGTCATAAGCCTTGTCCATGTGTCAAAGTTAGATGCACTGTCTTTCATACTTTCCTATTAAAGTGATAGGAAAGGGTTGTCATAAGTATAAGCGACTTTTTAATGAGATGCATACAGATACATTCTTTATTTTTAAACAATAAATAAAAATTCAGACACACTGTCATTATTCCTGTGTGAAAGACTCTTGTGTGTTGTATTTAATCTTCTTTTGAGAAGCTGGAATACATCCTCACTGAAGCCTGCAGACTATTTTTCCCCTTTCATTCTGTTCCATTCATTGCCATATTAAACTGCCTCTTGATTTCCTGTTTTATCTTAAGATAATATTAAATTGGTTAAATACTTAATTACCATAACTTGAAAAGTAGGCTGAAGTAGCTTTACTTAGTTTCTTAAAATTCAAAACATGGCTACCTCTCTGTAGACTGTCTTTCTGAAGGGAAAGTGGTTTTGAAAGAATACTTTCTCCATTCCCCTCCTGCAATAGTCAACTCAAGGGCAATGCTATTTTCCCAAATGGATTAAAGTTAGTATGTGGGGTCTTTTATCCTCTTTAGAACACTGGAATATTCTGTAAATTACAAACATGCCTATAAAACCTATCTGCCTGCTAAGTTGCAGCCATTAAACAGAATATTGGGTGGAGGCATGCTATTACCATGGCAGTTATTGGAGCATGCAAGATCTCTGGTTTTTGTACAACTATAATTGGAACCAAAGTGCTTTAACTGGTCATCGGACATGTACGCTGCCCCATTTTTTGATGCTGCTTCAGTAGGCAAATATGTGCAATATCTGAAGATCAGTTAAGCAAAGATTCACGATCTCCTACTTATGTGGCCTTGTGTATTATCAAGATCACTGGATATATGCAATATTACACTAACTTAGTTCATTAATGGATTGAGCCTGTCAAATTGACAAATCTATTCATATAACTGGCACTATTACCTGTTTAAAAGGTCAGTTTAGTTTTAATTAAAAAAAAAAACAAAAAAAAACCCTCAACTAATCTCTTCAGTTTTCAAAACTTTAAGGGAAGAAACAGTCCATGGAAAAGTGTAAATGTTTTTTGCTCTTTCATGTGTCAAATGTGTAAAACTGGTTAATTTTAAAGTAAAGCAATTTTCAAATAGTAGATTGACCAAACTAAGGTAGGTATTCTCTGAAATATAACAGCAAAATTTAAAGTGCAATATTGGTTAAGTGAAGTGTAGACACGGCAACACAAATTCTTAGTTCTCATACCAAGATTTCTCATAAGCAGTCTCCAATGAATTTAGTTGCTGTTGAAATGCTTGAATCGCAGGTCAGTGTTAAATTTCACACAGCCAAAACTAGGAAGTTTACCGTAAACCCAAGATGAATGTAACATTGCATTCCTCTACAGTGATCCTTAGAATCACTGTTGGCTTGAACTTAAATCCATTTTCTGGTGGAGCATTGTGTAAAAGACATTCTTAAATTATCAAAGCCGCCCCCCCCCCCCCCACACACACACACACCCCTCCAGTAGCTTCAAAAGTTCTAATTGGTGGGTTCTGTGGACACAGTTTGCTTAACTTTATTCAAATGCATAGTCTTTATGCATTGGTAAAAAAGCACATACATATGGTTTTGCAAGATGGGGGATTTATAGAAAGGAGCTATAAAAATGACAGTACTATTGACAGCAGTTTATATACACAGGAATCTTTGCCTTCAAAGGTGGGGAATCTAACTTGGTTTTAGTAACTTGAAATGCAGAAATTTTGAAACAGATAAGATTTCCTCTCTTCCCCCCCTCCAATCAATTCAAGTTTCTCCACAGAACATACCTTGGGATGGATATTACAAGGTACAACAATTAACTTACTGGATATTGCCATATAAAGAATTTAGGAATCTACTCCAAAAAAGTTTCTGTAGAAACCATAGCATTATAGTATTTAAATAGTATTCACAGAGTCTCTTCTGAATCAGAAAACATTTGTTTCCATTGCCTAGGATCTAGTGCTGGGGTCAGCAACCTTTCACAAGTGGTGTGCCGAGTCTTCATTTATTCAATCTAATTTAAGGTTTTGCGTGCCAGTAATACATTTTAATGGTTTTTAGAAAGTCTTTCTTTCTAGAAGTCTATAATATATTACTTTACATACAACAAGAGTTTAGTTAATAAGGTTTTTAAAATATTTAAGAAGCTTCATTTAAAATTAAATTAAAATGCAGAGCGCCCCCCGCCCCAACTGATGGCCAGGACCCAGGCAGTGTAAGTGCCACTGAAAATCAGCTCAAGTACTGCCTTTGGCACACATTCCATAGGTTGCCTACCCCTATCTAGTGAATGGACTATAAAATGTAATCAGACAGACAAACTAGTTCACTTTTTTGGGGACCGGTTAATGGAATGATCAGACTGACATACTTATGTTCAGTCTTGTGTGGATAGATATCTGACATCTAATCTCCAGATACTGGGAACAATCTTGGAGAAATTCCTACTTTCTTTATCCTTGCCTGAAGTTAAAGTTGTATCCAGGCCTCACTCATGTGTCACTCTCTTGATATACTCTCTAAGGCTTTGTCTACACTTACAGTTTTGCAGCGCTGGCAGTTACAGCTGTGGTCGTACAGCTGTGTACGGCCAGCGCTGCAGTGTGTCCACACTGACAGCGACCAGCGCTGCAGTGTGTCCACACTTGCACCAGTTGCAGCGCTGTTGTGAGTGGT
>NC_133771.1:115442602-115451483 GCF_003597395.2 Chelonoidis abingdonii
GCCAGCGCTGCAAACAGGGAGTTGCAGCGCTGGCTGAGCTTTTAAGTGTAGACACCTGCTAAGTTGCAGCGCTGTAACCCCCTCGCCAGCGCTGCAACTTGCAAGTGTAGCCAAGCCCTGAGATGCTGAATTCATTTGGGGACAGAGATAGAAAAAGTCTTCCTGGTTCTTAGTCACTAAGTGTTGTGTGTAATGCAGATGTGGCATCCTATTTTTAAAACCTTAATTTGCCCAGCCACCATAACAGTTGTCTATGGAGGAGTCGTTAAAGTAATGAGTGAGCTTTCAGTATGGGAATTTGAGAAGCACTTAAACTGTGGAGGAGAATGAAGTAGGAAAATCTGAATTTCTGGACATTCTGTTGAAGACTAAATGAACTGAGTGTAAGCAAAACCATTTTTGGCCCTACCACCTCCATCCTAAATCATAAAAATCCTTAGTTCTCTTCAATGACTTGAGTCAATGGCAGCAAGTCAGTCCTTGAGCACCTATATAATAAACAGTGATTAAAGGGGAGACCATGATTAAAAAAATCCCCAGTGATGTTACATTTTTAAACAATTTGTTTGCCCTTTCTCCTGTTGTCCGTTATTGAGTTTGACACTAAAATACAAATTTTCACCCTAACTTTCTCTCCTTTAAAAGAACAGCTTAAGTCCATAGCTGCATGTGTTACTCTGTTTGTGTTTAAGATTCAGGGTCCTTCATATAATGACAGAAGCCAAAACATTCTGGGCCTGCATTTCTTATAGGTATGGAATGCAGTACAGCAGAGTGTCTGAGGGAAATATGTTTCAATATAGTTTCATTATCTGACAGAATATGAAAGTCACGTGCTGTAGACAGACTGGTACACTGAAAAATATGAAACATGCCAGATGCAAATATGGCATAGAATTAAGACAATTTAAAGAAGCTGTGCCTGTGTAATCAATGTCTTTATAAAAAGATCTGTATGAAAATGATGGAGAGTAGATGTGAGGTGGGGGAGTTGGTAACATCTATCAATTTTGACATGTATTCAAAAATGCATTACCAAGAAATAAGGGTACCTAACTACGTGTGGTTTTTTAACACATACTACCTTGGATTCTTTTATCAACCTCTGAAATAATACTGTTCCTTCAGTACAAAGACTTGCTTAAAATCCATTTTATGCTGTTTATGTATTGGTGCGAATACACTTCAGGTTCTGTTTCACTACCTCAAATAAATGTGCATACAAAATATTTCCTGGAGTGAGTTATTTAAACTGTTGCCTCTGCTTTATCTGGGTAGGGGCCCTATATTGAATGGAAGTGGGGTGGGGTATGTATGGGCAGAGAAGCAGCTTTTACACCTCTGCCCTTCACTCACTGCATGTGTCAGAGGAAGGATGGCTGGGGTGATCACTAACACTTTCTTTCCTTCTACTCTATGAAGGAAGGATACAGATCTTGTTTCCCAGTCTCACTTGCTGTCCCCAGCACCCAGTGAAGCGCACCAATTTCCTGAGATTAGTGTTTGAGAGTACTGGCCACCAGGAAATAGTGTCAGCAAGACTCCTTGCTATAGTATGGCTATAGAAATATTGACCTTTGCAACTCTCAAGATCTATACTCTAAGGAGGCTGAATCCATTCTTGTTCTGTGAGGATTTGCTGACTCACCTGACCCTTGCTGCTTTCTTAGCAAAAGCAGCCCTAATTAACCAATTTATTGAATGATAAATGATTTAGTCAAAGGTATGGTAAATTATTGCTAATCTCAAACCAAATCTATGGATAATATATATTAGGGCTGTCGATTTAATCACAGTTAACTTGTGATTAACTCAAAAAATTACAACTAAAGTGATTGCACTGTTAAACAATAGAATAACTGAAATTTAAATATTTTGGGTTTTTCTACATTTTCAAATGTATCTATTTCAATTACAACACAAAAAGTGTACAGTGTTCACTTTATATTTTTGATTACATATATTTGCACTGTAAATGATAAATGGTATTTTTCAATTCACCTCATACAAATAATGTAGTGCACTCTTTATTGTGAAAGTGCAACTTAGAAATGTAGGGTTTTTTATGTAACTGCACTCAAACAAAACAATATAAAACTTGAGCCTGCAAGTCCACTCAGTCCTATTTTTTGTTCAGCCAATTGCTAAGAGAAATAAGTTTGTTTACATTTACGGGAAATAATGCTGCCCACTTCTTAATTACAATCTCCTCTGACAATGAGAACAGGCATTCACATGCCACTGTTGTAGCCGATGTTGCAAGATATTTACCTGCCAGATGCACTAAAGATTCATATGCCTCTTTATGCTTCAGCGGACGTGCTTCCATGCTGATGATGCTTATTTAAAAAAAAAAAATGTAATTAAATTAGTGATTGAACTCCTTGGGGGAGAATTGTATGTCTCCTGCTCTGTTTTATCAGCATTCTGCCATATTTCATGTTATAGCAGTGTTGGATGATGACCCAGCACACATTCATTTTAAGAACACTTTCCCTGCAAATTTGATAAAATGCAAAGAAGACACCAATGTGAAATTTCTAAAGATAACTACAGCACTTGACCCAAAACTTAATCTCAAGTGCCTTCCAAAATCTGAGGGGATGAAGTGTTGGAGCATGCTTTCAGAAGTCTTAAAAGAGCAACACTCTGATGAGGAAATTACAAAATCCAAACTACCATAAAAAGAAAATCAACCTTCTGGTGGTGGCATCTGACTCCATGATGATGAAAATGCAGCAGTCTACACTGCTTTGGATGGTTATTGAGCAGAACCTGTAATCAGCATGGATGCAGCATGATGGTTGAAGCATGCAGGGACATGAATCTTCAGTGCATCTGGCATGTAAATATCTTGAAACACTAGCTACAACAGTGCCTTGCAAATACCTGTTCTAACTTTCAGGTGACACTATAAACAAGAAGCAGGCAGCATGATCTTCTGCAAATGTAAACAAACTTGTTTGTTCAGCCAATTGCTCAGACAAGAAGCATGACTTGCAGGCCCTACATTTTTACCTTTTATATTTTTGAATGCAGGGTTTTTTGTACATAAATTCTACATCTGTAAGTTCAACTTTCATGATAAAGGTATTGCACTACAGTACTTAGTGTTTTTCAATGTATCTAATACATTTGTTTTTTTAGTGCAATAAACTGAGCACTGTAACACTATATTCTGTGTTGTAATTGAAATCAATATTTGAAAATGTATAAAATGTCCAAAATATTTAAATGGCGTTCTATTGTTTAACCGTGATTAATCGCAATTAATTTTTTTAATCGTGATTGATTTTTTTAATCACTTGACAGCCTATATATAGTATAGGGGGGAGACACCACCCAGCTGTTCAGGAAACCATCATACTATATAACTAAATGCTAAACTATTTACTAATTTCAATGTATATATCCTGCTCTAACTTAAAAAAAAAACCACCCCTCTTCTTGCTTTAGGCCTTCCTTGACATAGTTAAAAACACAATTAAACTATATCTAGAATCACCCGATAAATTGATAGGTCAGAACCCAGCAACTCCTTCCATTCTGAGAGCGGGAACTGGTGGAGTTTTTAGACCATTCCTAGTACAATGCTACCCTCATTTTGGCTGGGCCCTCATAAATGTCAAATGATTACCACAGGAAATGCACCATATTGGTTCCTTGGCTCTGAGGAAACCAGCTACATTCAGCAAGGATTTTATTCACAGAGAACTCTTTTTACAAGCTACTCTAATCAAAGAACAGAATTCCATCCGCATTCTAATTCCAGCTCTGCCAGTGAGCTGCTGTGTAACCTGGGAAGAGTCACTTCATCTGACTGTTTACTGTCCACACCCTTTGTATTTTAGATTGTTGGCTCTTCTGGGCAGGGGCTGACTCCAGCGTGTTAGTACAATGCCTAGCACAATGGAGGAACAATTTTGGTGGGGGTCTGTAGGAACTAGTTTACTACTACAGCTAATCCAGTCACATAAGGTTCAGGCCAGTTCTATGCTTGCTGCTCTCTACAGTGGGGAAAGTTCTTGCACGGGATCTGTTGAACTGATTGATCACTCACCTGGAGCAGGGTTTACTGCCAGAATCACAGTGCGGCTTTCGCAAGGGACATGGGACTATTGACATGATCTTCGCTGCGCGTCTGCTACAGGAGAAATATCAAGAACAGAATTGTGAACTCTACATAACTTTTGTGGACCTCACAAAAGCATTTGACTCTGTCAGTCGCCAGGGCCTGTGGAGGATCATGTCGAAATTCGGCTGTCCAGACTGATCCATACTAATGGTATGTCAATTTCATCATGGTATGATGGCTCGTGTCCTGGATGACGGTGAAACATCTGAGGCCTTCCCAGTCACCAACGGTGTCAAGCAAGGGTGTGTTTTAGCACCCACTTTGTTCAGCATGATATTCTCTGCCACTTTGACTGATGGCTTTCAACACTGCACTGAAGGAGTAGGCCTAAAGTACAGAACTGATGGGAAACTATTCAATCTGAGGCGACTGCGTGCCATCACCAAGGTGGAGGAAACTGTACTTCGAGAGTTTCTCTTTGCTGATGATTGTACTCTGAATGCTAGTACAGAGCCAGAAATGCAAGCCAGTATGGACAAGTTTTCATCTGCATGCAACAACTTCGGTCTCACCATTAACATCAAGAAGACTGAGGTCATGCACCAGCCAGCTCTCCACGCTCCGTACTCAGAACCGTCCATCACTGTAAATGGACAGAGGCTTCAGACAGTGGACCACTTCACGTACCTGGGCAGTATCCTTTCCCGAGCAGTGTCAATCGATGATGAAGTAAACTGCAGAATTGCTAAAGCCAGCTCTGCATTTGGCCGATTGCACTCCAACATCTGGGAACATCGAGGGATCAACCTACCAACAAAGCTGAAGGTCTACCGAGCAGTGGTGCTTCCAACTCTGCTGTACGCCTGTGAGACGTGGACTGTCTATAGGAGTCATGCACGAAGGCTCAATCACTTCCACAATTTCCTGTCTGCGAAATCTTCTAAAAATCAGATGGCAGGACAAAGTGCCCGATACTGAAGTCCTTACCAGAGCCAGTCTGCCGTCAGTTCACACACTGCTGATTGGAGCCCAGACCAGATGGGCCAGACGTGTCGTGAGAATGTCAGACGAGCGCATTCCTAAACAGCTCTTCTACGGAGAACTCACCCGGGGAAAGCCCTCCCATGGAGGACAAAAGAAGCAGTTCAAGGACACGCTGAAGACCTCTCTGAAGTCCCTCGAGATCAACACCGCCACATGGGAAACTCTCGCACAGAACCGTCCAGCATGGCGCAGCCTCATTCACACAGGCAGTAATATCTCTGAGGCGAGGCGCACTGCTGAGGCTGAAAGAAAGCGTGAGTTATGCAAGTCCAGGGCTGCCCGCACATCATTGACAGTGCCATCACATGTCTGCCCGACGTGTGACAGGACGTTCCACGTCTGAATCAGACTGATCACTCATCTTTAGACGCGCAGAGCCCGGTCATCGAACGAATGAGTTGAGGTCTTCATCGACAATGATGGACGAACATCATGACCCTGAGTAGTGGCCTGCTGTGTCTCCTGAACTCCCTACTCCTTCCTTTGACTACCTGCCCAAGGGGAGGGGAAAATGGAGCAGAAATTCTCTCTACATTGGTCAGCGGGGACCAGTTGGTAATCCCGCATCCTGTTACAATGACTGCTTACTTATATAAGCTTACAGTGCTAGAGACCTGATTTTAAACACAAATGTCCATTTGGCCTGAACTCTAAACCAGTTAACTGTAAAATACACAACAATCCTTGCCACTTCACAATGAAACAATTTGAGGGTCCCAGAGGATGTGGGAGGTGAGTGGCTTGGAAGCAGGGATGGGAATGGCTGTTATCTATCTCCCTACCTGATTCTGCTAATAGACTGTGTTCCTTAGTCCACTAGGAAAGATTTATGCAGCCAGGAACTCAAATTTGCTTTATCTTTTTGGAGGTCTTCCCAGAATCCATGGTTCTGTACATTTTAATCCTCCCCTCACTGAGTTGAACTTCTTTATTACCCCAAAGCAATGGCCAGAGCTAGCAGACTTTTTTTGGTCAGCAGCAAAGAATCCTGTGGCACCTTATAGACTAACAGATGTTTTGGAGCATGAACTTTCGTGGGTGAATACCCACTTCGTCGGATGCATGTAGTGGAAATTTCCAGGGGCAGGTGTATACATATGCAAGCAAGAAGCATGCTAGAGATAACGAGGTTAGTTCAGTCAGGGAGGATGAGGCCCTGTTCTAGCAGTTGAGGTGTGAAAACCAAGGGAGAAGAAACTGGTTCTGTAGTTGGCAAGCCATTCAAAGTCTTTGTTCAACCCTGAGTTGATGGTGTCAAATTTGCAGAGATGAAACTGGAAGCTCAGCATTTCTCGTTGAAGTATGGGGCCGAAGTTTTTTGCTGGCAGGATTAGTTGGGGGCCGACCTTAAAGGTCTGCTAATAAGTGTGGCCCAGGGTAGGTTGAAGTGCTCTCTCTACAGGTTTTGTATTTGTGGCCCATTTACCCTTTCCGTAGAGACGTCCAGTGGCCGATGTAACATAGCAGACGGGGCATGGCTGGCATATGATTGGCGTATTACATTGGTGGATGTGCAGCGTGAAGGAAGCCGGTGATCGGTGTGGCGGGATCGGTTAGGTCCTGTGATGGTGTGCGCCAGTGTAGATATCGTGGGCAGAGTTGGCATCTACTATGTTTTGGGGTTTGGTTTGCAGGATTGGGTTCCTGGAGCTAAAGGAGTGAGGCTACATAGCGGTGGTGTCAGGTTGCGTGGGTGAGAATGGTTTGATGTCAGTGGCAGGTTGTGCGGTGGGGCAAGGATTGGCGCGCACCTATGCAGATGGCTGTTGTAAACGTGGGGGATCATTGGCGGGCGATGGGTTGTAGAGCCCTGATGATGGGGCGTGGATGGGGTTTTAAAACACTGGGTGTGCTGTATGTGATGGCTTGTGAGTTCTCTTTGGTTTTTTCCTTGGTTTGTCAGGGGACATTGGTTTACCTAACCAGATTTTCATGTCTCATATACCAGGTCACTTTTGTTCATTTCACTCTTCTGCCGTCATTCAATGGAATATAACGCCATCATATGCCAGCAATGCCTCCTCTGCTATGTACATCGCCAAACTGGACAGTCGCTCTACGAAAAGCGAAAATGGACACATCAGATAATTAGGCAACGCAATATACACAAAACCTGTAGAGAGAGCAGACTTCCAACTCCCTGCCACACATAAGCAGACTTAAGGTGGCTCCGCAGCAAAAAACTTCAGGACCAGACTTCAAAAAGATGAAACTGCTGAGCTTCAATTTCATATGCAAATTTGACACCATCAACTCAGGGTTAACAAAGACTGTGAAATGGCTGCCACTACAGAACAGTTTCTTCTCCTTGGTTTCATACTCTAACTGAAATAGAACAGGGCCTCATCCTCCCTGATGTGAAACTAACCTCGTTTCTCTAGCTTTTGCTTGCTAGCATATATATACCTGCCCCTGGAAATTTCCACTACATTCATCTGACGAAGTGGGTATTCACCCACGAAAGCTCATGATCCAAAACATCTGTCTATAAGGTGCCACAAGATTCTCCATTGTAAGGTGTATTTTCCTTGAATAATCCATATAGCTTGGATTTGGCCCTATCAGTTAGCCAAGTTCTTAATCTATTTAATATGATGTTTTGTGAATTTCACCTCGTTAGACAACCTTTTGGGAAGTTTTTGGTTGCTGGAAGTTTTTAGAGTGATAGGATGCACAGACTGGGGTCTTGTTTCTAAACTCCTTTCCTACACTCTGTCATGATGATGTACATCAAAATACTTAGGTGGTGTCCTTCTAGGTTGAGACCAAACTTATTTTGCATTTGCTTTTTAATATGGCAGCCTATTCCAGTGCTTAACTACTCCTACATTTAGAAAGCTTTTTAAACATCTAACCTAAATCTTCCTTGCTGCAGATTAACCCTATTATTTGTCCGGCTTTCAGTGGACGTGGGGAACAATTGCTCACAGTCCTCTTTAGAATAGCTCTTAACATCTTTGAAGAATTATCGGGTCTCCCTTCAGTTGTTTTTTCTCAAGATTAAACTGTGATGCTGCACCCCATATTCTTCATAAAAATATTGTTGTAATATGAATGTGGCATAACTTAGATTTATGTTTTATGCAAGATGGGTCATTAGAGGTATCATTGGAAAGGTTATGATTTTCTGACTGTTATCCAATTTTTATGAATGTATCAGTTCTGTATCTGAAGTTAGGAATATGGACCATGTAATGATTATAACAGTGTGTGTGTGCTTGGAGGAACGCCCACCAGACAATAGGCAATCAGCCTGAATGGGCTATTAGGAAAGACAATAGAATGGGTCTTTGAAGATGCTGATCTCTCATCTTCCTGAAGTTCCTTCCTGTGGACATTCTAAATAAACCTTAACTCATAGTGGCTTTAACACTTTAATAATGTCACCTGGTATGGAGTACCACCTTGGACACTGCTGGTATTTTTCCACTGGAAACAAAGGATTCTCGCCTTACATAAAGTCTATTTAAGGCTGGGATGTGAGTTTATCAGGGCTCTTCTCCATTGCCTCCCCGCCCAAGAAGGAAAACTGCTGAAAGCACCTGAATAGACAAAGGAACTAAGTTGGGGAAAGGCAAGGGCTCAATCCAGGCTGAGACAGGAGACTTGGCTACACTTGCAGGTGTGCAGCGCTGGGAATTACAGCTGTCTTCGTACAGCTGTGTAGGGAAAGCGCTGCAGTGTGGCCACACTGACAGCTACCAGTGCTGCACTGTGGCCACATTTGCAGCATTTGCAGTGCTGTTGGGAGTGGTGCATTAT
>NC_133771.1:115453478-115457076 GCF_003597395.2 Chelonoidis abingdonii
CTGTTTCAAGTGGGCTGCAAACGTGCTTTTCAAAAGGAGGGGGGTGGGGTGGAGGTGTGACAGGGGAGTGTGGGGGAGACAGCAGTGCGATTTTTGGAGCTTGACGCTATGTCAGCTCTCTGCCTTTGCATGTTTCTAAGACTGGAAGTACACAGCACCAACCTTCAATCATTTAAAAAAGTTTCGAGCCCTTCCCCATCCCTCTCTTGTTCACTAAATGCAAAAAATTATGCACTCCTATAATAGCCTTCAGGACCAGATAATCAGGCTGCTCCAAACAAAATGGGACTCCCCCTCCCCCCCCGGCTGTGTTGCTTCTACTCCTCAAGCAAACTGTGAACATTCCAAAGAAAATGTCCTTGCTGCCTCTGCTCGCAGCAAACAGAGACTGTGTTTTGTTTTTTAAGAAAGCAGCTCCGGGAGCTGTTGAGTTCACCAACAAACCGGAAAGAGTGCTGAACAGGCATTCTGGGATACCTTCCGAATACCTCGGAGGCAATTACAGCGCTTTTTGGTGGCCACACTTGTGGAGCAGCACTGCATCACCAGCGCTGCAATCCTTATACCCGAGGCAGAGCAGGAGTACAGCCAGCGCTGCAGCCAGGGAGATGCAGTGCTGTATGTGCCTTGCAAGTGTGGACGGTGAGTAAGTTGCAGCGCTGGTGGTGGGTTTACAGCGCTGCAACTCTCAAGTGTAGCCAAGCCCAGGGTCTAGCCTCTGAAGAGAAGTAATGAACTCTAAGCTGCAGAAACTCTGCAACCTGCCTAAAACATTTAGGGTGTGAAATTACTATGTGTAACCTGTTTCTTTATTGAATTAAGCTTACTTTGTGTGTTTTGTTTTTATTTGCTCACTAATCTGTTTTGTTCTGTTTGCTATCCCTTATAATCACAAAATTTACCTTTTGTAGTTAATAAACTTATTTTTTGTTGCTTTCAAAACCCAGTTTGTGCAATTCATATCGGGGGTGGGGGGAGTGCAAAGAACTGTGCATATTTCCCTCCACACTGAGGGAGGAGTGATTTTTATGAGCTTACGCTATATAGATCTCTGTACAGTGCAAGACCATATCATTTTGGGTGTACATTCCAGAGGGTGTGTGCACAGGAGAGCAAGGCATTCCCCTAGATGAGCCCTCCCACAGAGAGCTAATCGTAGACTCTGTGTGATTCTACAGCTGGGTGTGTCCCTACCTGTGTGTGTGCTGGAAAGGGGCTTGAGAACCTATCATAGCAGCACAGAGTAAGGGAAACCCAGGCTGGTAGGACAGGTGGGCTCAGTGGAACTCCAACACATCCAGTGGCACCCAAAATGTGGGTCCAACCCATCACAAAAACATACCCAGATCTTTTTTTACCTTTCCTCATAGGTCACGTTTTCTAAAACTTTTATAATTTTTGTTGCTCTCCTCTGGACTCTCTCCAATTTATCCACATCTTTCCTAAAGAGTGGTGCCCTGAACTGGATACAAGACTCCAGATGAGGCCTTATCAGTCCTGAGTAAAATGGGAAAGTTACCTCCCATGTCTTACACACAACATTCCAGTTAATATACCCCGGAATAGTAGCCTTTTTTACAACTATACCATATTGTTGACTCATATTCAGTTGTGATCACTATAACCCCCAGCTCCTCTTCAGCAATACTACTGCCTATCCAGTTATTTCCCACTTTGTAGTTGTGCACTTGATTTTTTTTCTTTCCTAAGTGTAGTACTTTGTACTTGTCTTTATTGAATTCGCCTGGTTGAGTTCAAACTAATTCCCCAATTTATCAAAATCATTTGGAATTCTAATCCTGTCCTCCAAAATGCTAGCAACACCTCCCAGCTTGGTGTTATAAGTGTATTCTCCACTCCATTATCCAAGTTGTTAATGAAAATACCAAATCAGACCAGACCCCAGACAGATCCTTGTTGGACCCCATTAAATACACCCTCCAATTTGACAGTGAACCATTGACAACTACTCTCTGAGTACGTTCTCTCAACCAGTTGTGCAGCCAACTTATAGTAACTCCATTTAGCTAGTTTGGGTATGAGAATATGTGGGACTGTATCAAATGCTTTACTAAAATCAAGCTACGTCTCCAGCTTCCCTCATATCCATTAGGCCAGTGACCTTGTCAAAGAAGGAAATTAGGTGGTTTTGGCATGATTTGTTCTTAACAAATCCATGCTGGCTGTTACTTATCATCCTATTATCATCTCTGTGCTTACAAATTAATTGCTTAATCATTTGTTCCAGTATCTTTCCAGGGATTGAAGTTAGTCTGACTGGTCTATAACTCTCTGGGTCCTCTTGTGTTTCTCATTTTAAACATAGGTACAATATTTGCCCTTCTCCAGTCTTCTGAAAGCTCATCTGTCCTCCATAAGTTCTCAAAGAAAATTGCTAACACTCCTGGGATTGTTTTCAGCTGGTTCCTTAGGTAACCTAGAGTGCATTTCATCAGGGCCTGTCAACTTGTTCATATACCCTTGGTATGAATGACTTAGAATTATTAAATGCTGGGCAGAAACTAGATGAGACAGCTTGGCAATTCCTTACCAAAGTAGCAAGGAATAGGAGCTTGTTCTCTGGAGCTCTGGGACAACTGTTCCATGAACTGTACAAATAGATTTTGTTAAAAATATTACTGCTGTGTCATGCCATTTTAGAATATCACTGGTAAATAGATTGCTTAAATACAGGACCACATCACAAACATATAGACCATAGTATAATATTCATTCTTAATTCTAAATTAAAATGCTAACATGCCTTAAACAGTCTGCGTTCGCACTAGGTCAATACCCTCAACCTTTTAAAATCTGAGCGATTCCTTATGTTCGTGCGAGTGTCTGAATGAATCAAACTACACAGGATGATTACTCCCTACCTTGTCCTTCATGTAGTATCTGGCCACTTAAGTCCTAATGCTTTTTAAGTTATTTTTATAAGTAGACAGCTTTGCTTGAAACTTAAAAATTAGGATTGCTTCATTCAAAAATTCTTTGCCTCTGTGTACTCAAAACCATCATCTTCCATCATTCAGTATTTTAAGAAGCACTCTGAAAACCATTGTTTAAAATAACTTGAAGTCTGATCGTCTGTCATGCTGCCATTGGTTTGTTTTTTAACAACTTTGTGCAAAGTACAGTTGATTACAGTTAGTGTAATTCATAGTGTAATTTTGATGGTTCTTATTCATAGTGCCAACACTATCCTTGGCACTAACTCAGAAGACATTAAGACAAGACCCCTAACCCAAAGATGTGGGGGTAGAAGGTAAAAAGAAGTAATGAAAAGTAATGTTTTGATTGGCAAAATTAAATATTTGACTTGCTAGTTCTGTGATTTTTGTATATATTTTGTCTATCATTTTAATAAATTGAAATGTTATAGAGGTGTGTGATGGTATTCTAGCCCCACTCTGAACCTTAGAGTCCAAAAATGGGGTACCAGCATTAATTCCTCTAAGCTTAATTACCAGCTTAGATCTGATAGGCTGCCACCAACCAGGTCTTCCAGTGCCTGGTACACTCTGATCCCCCAAAAACCTTCCCTGGGGACCCCAAGACCCAAACTCCTTGAGTCTCACAACAAAGGGGAATA
>NC_133771.1:115457675-115463278 GCF_003597395.2 Chelonoidis abingdonii
GTTCCAGGTTCACTGTTTGTAACCCTTTATAGGTAAAAGAGGCATTAACCCTTAACCATCTGTTTATGACAAGGTGTTTTGCCTAGGCCTGTTTCTTACATTGCAAAAGAAATGAATGAGTTTTTTTTTGTTGTTAAATGAAAACTTGCGACAAACTAGGAGTTTCCTCCATTTTTTGTTGGGCCACGGCCATTTTCAATTGACAGCACCACTCTTCGGCCTCACATCGGCACCAAGAGTGTTTATGATGTGTATAGCGCCAGTGGCTGCCTACCTAAGGCACAAAGGTGTGCAAATTTACCAATACCTCAATGACTGGTTAATAAAAGGTTGCTCCTGGGATCAGGTACGGCGTCATCTTAACCTGGTTTGCTCCACCTGTCATGACCTGGGGTTCTTGATAAACAAAACAAAGTCACCCTTAGCTCCGACGCAGCACATAGAGTTCATTGCAGGTGTCATCAACTCTACCCAGGCTAGGGCTTTCCTCCCCAGGGCCCGGTTCCAGGCCATGGTGGACCTGATCTCAGGTATACAAGTTCATCCTCTCACCACCACTCACACGTGCCTGTGGCTGTTGGGTCACATGGCAGCCTGTACTCACATTTTGGCACACGCAACTCCACCTCAGGCCTCCGCAGGCATGTTTGGCATCGGTCTACATCCCCAACAGACACAGCATGGACCATGTAGTCAATGTCCCAAACCACGTTCGGTCATCAATAGCATGGTGGCAAAACTCTGCATTGGTGCTGGAGGGAGTCCTGTTTGACCCCCTGCCAACAGTGACCCTTGTCTCTGATGCTTCAGGCTTATAGTGCGGAGCCCATCTAGGTGATCTCAGCACTCAAGGGTGATTGTTCACTACACATCAATGTCAGGGAGCTCAGAGTGGTCTGCTTGGTCTGCCACACCTCCCTATCTCACCTGGAGAACAGGGTGGTCCAGGTCCTGATGGACAATACAATGGCTATGTTCTATATCAACAAGCAAGGTGGAGCCAGGTCATCTGCTGTTTGCCAGAAAGCCCTCAGGCTATGGGACTTCTGTTTGCAACATAACATCCATCTTGTAGCCGCACACCTCCCCAAGGCCAGGAACGTTTTGGCGGATCACCTCAGTGGAACATTTTCATCTCGTCTGGAGGTGGTCAGTGTGACGGGTTCGGTTACAGAGACTCCCTTGGGACTGTCACCTGATGTGCTGGAATTACCTCTGAGTCCGTTTTCCACTGCCAGCTTGGGACTTTCAGGACCTTGCCTTGTTGAGCCAGTCACACTAGCCTGTTGCAACACAGACCCAGGTCTGGTCCACGCCCCCAAAGCAGCAGACTATAACCAAAAACTGCTCAGCAGGTCACCTATCTCCAGCACCCAGACACCCAGCTCCCAATGGGACCCAAACCCCAAATCCATTTTACTCTGTATAAAGCTTTTACAAGGTATACTCATAAATTATCTGTCCTCTATAACACTGATAGAGAGAGATGCACAACTGTTTGCTCCCCCACGTATTAATCACTTACTCTGGGTTAATAAGTAAACAAAAGTGATTTTATTAAGTATAAAAATTTGGATTTAAGTGGTTTTAAGTAGTAACAGACAGAACAAAGTAAGTTACCAAGCAAAATAAAATAAAGCACGCAAATCTAAGCCTAATACATTTAAGAAACTGAAAACAGGTAAATCTCACCCTCAGAGATGTTCCAATAAGCTTCTTTCACAGACTAGACTCCTTTCTAGCCTGGGCCTCATCCTTTCCCCTGGTAGAGTTCTTGTTAGTCCCAGTTCAGGTGGTAACTAGGGGATTTCTCATGACTGGTAACCCCCTTTGTTCTGTTCCACCCCCTTTTATAGCTTTAGAACAAGGTGGGAATCCTTTGTTTCTTTCTGGGTTTCCACCCGTCCTTCTAAATGGAAAAGCACCAGGTTTAAGATGGATTCCAGGATCATGTGACCTGGTCACATGTCCTGTGAGACCTCATTCTTCATTACCCACTCAGGTACACAGGAACTGCTTGCAGGTAAACAGAGCCATTTACAGCCAATTGTCCTAGTCAATGGGTGCGATCAAGATTCTAAACCACCATTAATGGCCCCACTTTGCATAATTACAATAGGACCTCAGAGTTAACTTAATATTTCTAGTTTTAGATACAAGAAAGATACATACATATAAATAGGATGAACACACTCAGTAGATTATAAGCTTTGCAATGATACCTTACAAGAGACCTTTTGCATATAGCACATTCCAGTTACATTATATTCACATTCCAAGTATGTTTTCATAAAGCATATAGAGTGCAATGTCACAGTCAGCATCATCTTCCACAAGTGGGATACTCCCCGGGTGGATCTGTTTGCATCCAGACACAACAGGAAATGCCACGTCTCCTCCTCCTCTCGGGGGGTCAACAGAGGTTTTCTATTGGACGCTTTCCTGCTCCTGTGGTCAGGGGCTCTAATGTATGCCTTTCCCCCCAGTCCCATTGATCTACAAAGTCCTCATGAACAACAAGCAGGACGGGGCAAAGATGATCCTCATAGTGCCAGCTTGGCCACGCCAGCACAGACTCAGTACACTGCTAGACCTCTCAGTGGCTGGTACGCTATAGCTCCAGCTGGATTTGCTGTTACAAAATCACAGCACCCTCCTGCACCTCAACCTGACAGTATTGCACCTGATGACTTGCTTGCTGCATGGATAAATGTGAAGGAGCAGGAGTTCTTGGCTGGGTCCAGCAAATCTTGTGACCTACACGGCCAAGTGGAGGCGGTTTATGTGTTGGACCTCAAATAAAGGCATTCGGCCTGAGCGGGCTTCACTGCAGTTAATCTTGGATTACCTTTTGCACCTCAAGTTCTAAGGCCTGTCCCTGTCATCCAGCAAGGTCCATCTGGCTGCTGTTTCAACTTTCCATCCGTGGGACCTAAATCTCGTGCTATCCCGACTCATGGCACCTCCCCTTCAAGCCTCTTGCTTCCTGTTCTTTCCTCCTCCTTTCTTGGAAGGTAGCATTCTTGGTTGCCATAAATTCAGCCCGCAGGGTCTCTGAGTTTAGGGCACTTACTTCGGAACCGGTCATTTACAAGGACAAGGCCCAACTGCGTCCACACCCAACCTTCCTGCCCAAGGTGGTCTCCTAATTTCTTATGGGCCAGGACATTTATCTGCCTGTCTTTTTTCCAAAGCCCTATAAGTCGGAGGAGGAGCTTCAGCTGCATTCCCTAGATGTTAGGAAGGTGCTAGCCTTCTACACTGAATGGCCCAAGCCATTTCACAAATCTACACAGCTGTTCATCACAGTGGTTGACAAAATGAAAGTTTGTCCAGTGTCTGCTCAGAGAATTTCTTCTTGGATCACCGCCTGCATTCACTACTGCTATGACCAGGCGAAGGTGCCACCTCCAGCAATTGTCACCTCCCATTCAACCAGGGCGCAAACCTCCAATAGCTTTTCTAGCCCAAGTGCCTGTCCAGGACATCTGTAAGGCGGCCACCTGGTCATCTGTCCACATGTTCACATCCCATTACACGCTTACCCAGAAGGCCCGGAACAATGCTGGCTTCAGTAGAGCAAAACTGCAAGCCGCTTGACTGTGAACTCCGAGCCTACCTCCGAGGATACTGCTTGGGAGTTACCTAGAATAGAATCAACATGAACAAACACTCGAAGAATAAAAAACAGTTACCTACCTTTCATAATGGTTGTTCTTCAAGATGTGTTGCTCATGTCCATTCCACTATCTGCCCTTCTGCCCCTCTGGTTGTCTGCAAGAAGGAACCAAGAGGGTGTAGGGTCAGAGGCACCTGATATACCAACGCATGGGCGCAGTGACTCAAGGGGGCACCACAGCCGACCCTACAGATACCGCTAAGACAGAAGTCTCCAATGACTGAGCACATGGGCGTGCACACACCTAGAATGGAATGGACATGAGCAACACATCCTGAAGAATAACAGTTACGAAAGGTAGGTTACTGTTTTTTACATGCTGGTTACTCTCACTTTCCCCCCTTACCCTTACTTATTAAAAAAGTAAGGTTCATGTTTAATTACAAAAAAGAGAGGGGGCTTGAATTAAAAAATAAAAACTTTGGGGGGAATTCAGGAGCCTTTAGGAACTTTTCTCCTAACAATAATAAATCATATTTCTTTCTATCCCTAAGGCACCCTTGTGTGGAGCAGGCAACTGAAGAGTTAAGTACTTATAGCCAGAAGAAGGAAGGAAATAAAGTACCACATCCTCAAAGTCCTGCCATCAACTGGGGATTCAGGACAGGCACCAGCAAACCCTTCCTGAGGGGCTCGGCTGTGGGAAGAGACACCTATAGCTCCTTCAGAGAGAGGCAGAGCAGAAGTGTCTGAAGTGTAGGTAAAACACCTCAGTTATCAGGGGGATGAAGAGATTGGGACAGCTGCAGCAAGTGTCACTAACTGTGGACCAGGTGCCTGGATTTTGATGCCCTTTACTCACTCCCATTGAGACAAGGTCTTCTTTCTGTCTCTCTTTTGCTGAGGAAGCCTTGGGAAGGCTTTGGGGGACTGCAGAGCAAGGAGAAAAAATGGGGCATAACTAGTCAGCGCCTTCCTTCCTGCCTTCCATAACTGAAGATATGGTTCTTTTCCCCTAAACCTCTACAGGATGGGTTGCATCCATCCTACCGAGCATCTGTGACATCCCTGCCTGTCTGTCTCTAGAGGATATGCATGGCTGTCTTCATGTGTCTAAAAATGAGAGAATGCTTGAGACACCATTAAGGAATCTCTTGCCATTGTTGTCATGTGACAATGATAATCTCATAGTCACTTTCATCTAGCACTGAACAATGAACATCTCTAGAATAAGAAAAAATGTGATGTCTAAGACTATTTGTCTCTGCCTTTCTGTAACATTTCTGCCTGCAACCTTTTCCAATCTCCTTCTGTTTGGCTTCTGGCTACAGCCTCAAAGACACAGCAGATATTTCACTATTGTCGCCTTTGATCAAAGGAGATTTGAGTTATAACTGAGAGAATACCTCTGCAAGCAGACACTTTCTCCCAGGCAAATGTTACATGCTATGATGGGGTTAAAGGATAGGGACAGTTCTGGGAGCAAAGATTAAATTTTGGAAAATTAATTAACTTCTTGGATCTTGGTTTCTATCTGTAAATTTATAGACTAGCTGAGAGGTGGGAAAACTATGGCCCATGGGCCACCTCTGACCCATGGGATCCTCTTGCCCGGCCCCTGAGCTCCTGACCCAGGAGGCTAGCCCCTGGTCCCTACATCATTGTACCTCCTCCCCTGCAATCTCAATGCGCCACACCACCAGCACAATGCTCTAGGCAGCTGGGCTGCAGAGCCCAGCCTGATCTGCGCTGCACTGTGGCATGGATGGCTCCAGCTGGGCAGTGCGGCTGTAGCGCTGCCAGCCACCGGTGCTCCAGACAGCATGGTAAGGGAGCAGTGGGGGTTGGATAGAGGGCACAGGAGTTTGGGGTGTGGATAGGGGGCGGGGGGTGTGGATAGGGGTCAGGGTAGTCAGAGGGCAGGGAACGAGTGGGTTGAATGGGGGCAGTCAGGGGACAGGGAGCAGGGGGGGTTGGATAGAGG
>NC_133771.1:115463297-115499419 GCF_003597395.2 Chelonoidis abingdonii
GGGGGTTGGATAAAAGGCAGGGGAGTTCGGGGGGTGATTAGGGGCCAGGGACGTGGATAGGGGTTGGGGCGGTCAGAGGACAGGGAGCAGAGGGGATGGATGGGGCAGGGTTCCAGGGGGCCACCAGGGAACGGGGTGGGGTAGGTTGGATGGGGCAGGAGTCCCAGGGGGGTCATCAGGGGGTGAGAAGCAGCAGCAGGGGGGATGGGGCTGGGGTCAGGCCATGCCTGGCTGTTTGGGGAGGCACAGCCTCCCTAACCGGCCCTCCATACAATTTCTGAAACCCAATGCTGCCCTCAGGCCAAAAAGTTTGCCCGTCCCTGGACTAGCTTGAAATATACTTTCATAGATCTGTCAGACCATAAATGATTAACACTTTATTTTCAATTTCCCTTACCATGTGTGTTGTGTGTGCACGAGGGTGACCAGATGTCCCGATTTTATAGGGACAGTCTTGATTTTTGGATCTTTTTCTTATATAGGTTCCTGTTACCCCCCACCCCATCCCAATTTTTCACACTTACTGTCTGGTCACCCTAGTGTGCACACACACATTTATCTAATCTGAATTGGACTTGCCACATCTGGGGAGACTACTGCCAGATGGTTTGGAAGGGGAGCTACATTTTGTCTTCTGGAAGGCAGTGTATGTGTTGCTCATGGGAATGGAGAGAGCTGGGGAATGGAGAAATACAAGTACCATGCGGGCAAAACTATCTGAAGGAAACATGCACTTAACAATCTGAATGTTTTAGCAGGTTTCTAATAGGTGCTGGAATCTCCTGAAATGAAATTTTATTGGCAAAGGTTCATCAGGGTGGTTCTAATTTACTTTAAAATGTCTTTGAATGATTATCCACATTATAAAACCACCACTCAACTTGTAGGGATTGACCAAGTAGCTGTGCAAGAATAGTTGGAGTTTTGATGTCCATTAGAGGTGCATTGGCAAAGTTACAGTGATGACCCTAGTTAAATACTTTTACTAATATGTAACCTTTAGTAACATGGTGTTTATATGATAACTTGAGAAGGTATGATAATTAGAGGGTAGATTAAGCTACTTTCATGGCTGTACCATGAAAACCATATACCATGTAACATATATCATCATAGTATGTGGAGAAACCTGCTTCCCTCCTAAGTAGTTCTATACATTTCTCACTTTCAGAGATACTAGAACACCCTAAGAAAAATCCATACTATATTGTAGAATGTAGGGCACCTTGGAAATACCACAAATCTCTTGATGAAGTGTCATGACTCATGAAACAGACTTTGAGGAAAAATGCAATTTTGTATCATGCCTCATTTTCTATATCTCCAGGGCTTATTTGATATACATGGTACATTGAACATGTCAAACAGTTAATGCACAATAAAGTAGCAGCTTATTTTACATAACAGTAAAATCTCACCAGAGTGGTATATCAGTTAATGCTGTTAGGCATCCATCTCATTATACTGTATCACTAAGTACTGCCACACAGACACTAATATATAAGCAAGGGTTTCTTGTTACTTTGCATGCTACTTTACCCGCTAGCCAATCACAGTAGTAGCACTTAAAAATCAGTGGTCAATAAGAGAATGGAATTATTTGGATTCAGTGTTTTGCTCCTTCTAATACAGATTCTTCAAACAGAAAAAGTGTCTGAGTTTAAACTAGATGAGTTTGAGGGATGTGTTGATCATCTGGTGTTCTAGGATAATAATTGTGTCCTTGTATTGCCTGAGTTTTATGAAGAATACTTCAAAAACTTCTCTAAGCAATTATTGCACACTTCATAATTTTTGCTCTTTTAAGAAGTATATATTACTTAATTTCTGCATATTTCTGCCCTTGAAGAAATATATTGTATAATCCGTCTAGTGGCATTTATGTGGTACAATTCTAAATTAGGAATATTGTAGGGGCCTGATTATGATCTCTCATACAATGGCTTTAACAACAGTGACTTATTGTGGAAAATTGTGGAAAAATTGGAGATAGTCCAGCGGAGGGCAACAAAAATAATTAGGGGGCTAGAGCACATGACTTATGAGGAGAGGCTCAGGGAACTGGGATTTAGTCTGCAGAAGAGAAGAATGAGGGGGGATTTGATAGCTGCTTTCAACTACCTGAAAGGGGTTCCAAAGAGCATGGATCTAGACTGTTCTCAGTGGTACCTGATGATGGAACGAGGAGTAATGGTCTCAAGTTGCAGTGGAGGAGGTTTAGGTTGGATATTAGGAATTGCACTCAGAGAGTGGTGAAGCACTGGAATGGGCTACCTAGGGAGGTGGTGAAATCTCCTTCCTTAGAGGTTTTTAAGGTCAGGGTTGACAAAGCCCTGACTGGGATGATTTAGTTGGGAATTGGTCCTGCTTTGACAGGAGGTTGGACTAGATGATTTCCTGAGGTCCCTTCCAACCCTGATATACTATGTCTTAAGTAGAATTACTCCTGATTCCAGGAGTCGAAAACTGAGACCATAGGTTCACAACTGGATCTGGATTTGGTTGTTGCTCTGCCAGAGGGAGATGATGAGTAGGTGAACTGCAGATGTGATGCTTTTTGCCTAGAATGCTAACACAAGACCCTTGATTGCACTCTCCTAGGACCAGATCCACCAAGATACTTGGGTGTCACTATGTTTAACCCTTAGGTGCTCTGCTACCTAGTGGAATCCTCAGACTGAGTTAGGTGCCCAGGCTGTCCATGCAATGAATGGGGGGTGCTAGGCACATAAAGTAAGGATCTTGAAAAACCAGCAAGATGAGCAGGGACCTGGGCAAGTTAACCAGAAGTGAGATGCAGAAGAAAGTGATGAGCTTAGGGCCAGATCTTCAAAGATATTTATGCACATAATTCCCATTGATCTGGGCCTTCGGAGCATGATTCACAGGCCAGAGATAGGTGTCTCCCTCCACTCAGGATTGATGGTTAGGGTACTCACCTGGAATGTTGTTTCATGTCCCTACTCCAAATTGGGCAGAACAGAGATTTGACTCTGCATCCTAGGACTCTGCATCCTGGGGGCAAGGGCAAAGGTGGGAAGATGTCCTGTCTAGCAAGACAGACACACACCCCTCATTGAAAATTCCTGACCTGCATGCCTCAGCTGTATTTTGTATATACCTTGCTGTACTGGCAAGATATGTGTTCTCCAGTCTCATATGAGATCCTGCTTCAGGGCCTCTGGAGCTTTGGTGTGAGCTAGTATTCTGGGCAGCTCATTAGTTGTGGGGCAGTGTCAGGGCTTAGAAGACTTAATGAATGCTGACCAGCAGAAACTTACCGGCCTGTGGGGATAGGCTGCAGCTGAATAGCAATTCTGAGAATGTCAGCAATGCCTAAACGGTGGACTTAAATGCCTAAAGACCTTCTGAGGATCTGTATCCAAGTTCTGTACCAGCCTTTTAGTTTGACAATCTTTCTTTCCATGGAAAAATGAGATATTGCAATGAAAAATATGGGAAGATACTAAAAATGTGGGTATGTGTAGAAATGAATGAGTTTTCTGAAGCACTATACAGACCTTTACTGGAAACAGCTGATGCCTCACCCATAAAGAATCGAATGAGCCAGAAATAGGGGCTGAACTGGCAAAGGTGCTCTATCTGTTGCAGGCCTGGGACTCAGTGGGAGACAACATGCTGTTCTGCTTTTCAGGAGCAGGAATTTGTTTAAATCACAGAGTAAGCAAATTACAAAATAGACTCTAAGATTAGTTTGGATGTGTGTGTGTTTATTATTTAAATAAATACTAGATGAGTAGTGAATGATGACCATGCTGGTTTTGGCTGTTTCTGAAGCTCTTTAATGGTTTTATAGCTCTTATTTGTTTAATAACCAAGCTTTTTTAACAGACAAAACACAAGACAATGAAATGATGTTTTGAAAGCTCCAGTCATAAACATTTACAGCTGATCCTATGGTATGATTTTTCAAGCACCCTAACTACTTCTAATTTTTTACATCAGTTTCAAATTCTAGACTACTTAAACCTTCTTGCATTAATAAGCCATATTAACTAGAAAACATAATTAAATTGTTTTTCACTCCTGTAGATATCAATAGTTAAAAATCACCTTTTGTATAGCTGTATTTGTTTGTGTTCCCCCATACTGTCTTAATTTCTACTTTCATTCAGCATATATATTGTTACTGAAGTTATTTTTCCAAGTTCTGCCTTGAGCAGTGTTTATTAATAAACCTTTAAAAATGATGGAAAACTATCACCCAATATAGGAGGACTGAGTGTTAGGATTTTTTTCTTTTTCAGGTGTTTTGGTTTTTGCTGCTGTTAGCCTGTCTCTACACTATACCATCTACGCTGGAGGGCATGTTAATACCATAGTGCAGTTAATCACAATTAAAATGGATTTGTTCTGATTTCCAGTGCAGGTCTTGACTTAAAAAACAAACAAGACTGTAGCCCTTTAAACCTCCTGCAACATGCCGGCATTTCCATCGCAAGTGAAACAAATCTATTATAGAGATGCACTAGCAGTTCTATAGTTAACGTTGCATTCAGATTTGCATTTAAAGTATAAATTCCCTGTGTTTCACACTTTAATGATTGAATGTGGTGTCCAAATTTAAAACAGTAATTGATTTTTCCATAATATTTTTTGTTCAAATTTAGAAACCTTCTCAGAGATGATGTTACCTTTCTGATGTTTCCACTGAGTATCACTCTTTTTTTCTTTAAAGGACTTAACTATAAAATCGCAGTCATGCCAAACCCCACACACACATCTCAGAAATAGGTAATTTTTCACATTTTACACAAACAGTTATTCTCTTTATTAATCATCATATAATTTAGATCCACACAGAGAAGACAACAGACCAGCACAGATCTAACATCTATTGCTGGTCTCCACTGCTGCCCAGCCAAGTTCACAGTCCTCAGCTCCATTCCTCACATGGTGCCTGCTCTTGCTCCCATTGAAGCCACTGTCTGTACACGGAGCAGGATCAAGCCCACAGGCTCCAATCAGCAAGGTATTTTATGCCTAACTTTAATTACACAAGTAAACTCATTGAACTAGTGGGACTAGTCCCGTGCTTAATTACACCACTGGTAATTTTGCTGAATCAGCGCTCTGTCCCCATGGATTTTGGGGATGGGAAGCGGGGCTATGTAATGGGAGTGGGCTCAAAAGTGGTTCTGGCAAGGGCTGCATGATGAGCAAAGAAATTTGCAGAGGACAGCTATGGTTGTCCAAATGTAGCTTTACTCTGATGACCCATAGAAGATTCTCTTTGGCCCTGCTACAAGTCAGGGGAGGCTGAGGCACAAGACAGTATGGGAAAAATCATGTGAAGAGCTGGGCTGTAGTAAGGTGAAGTGGTGGTGGACCATTCTTTGTGTGTATGGAGTTAAGGGAGTGTGAAGCTCCTCTCTGTCAAAATATATAGATGGTTTGTAAGAATGCTGCAGGGCCACCCAGAGGGGAGGGAAAGTGGGGCAATTTGTCCCAGGCCTCACAGGGGCCCCCAAGAGAATATAGTATTCTATGGTATTGCAACTTTTTTTATGGAAGGGGCCCCAAAATTGCTTTGCCCCAGGCCCCCTGAAACTCTGGGTGGAGTGAAGCCCCCTTACAGTCTGCTTATTTCTTCTACAATTCCTGTCCCTTGGCACAAACCTATTCACCATCACTCTTCCAGATCTAGTCCTAGGACACCCCCGCCCCAAGATATCCTCTTCCACATAATCCATTTTCCCACCTGGCTGCCCAGAATCCCAATGACTTGAGAAGTGAACTGAAGAGAAGTTTCATTCCAATGAAGATCCTATGGTTTGACAGATGGCTACTACTTCTGACTAACCTCTGGTTTAGGTGGTTTGTCAGAATGAAGCTCTGCTGGAATTTGACTTCCCCAGCCTATGGCCCCCCTGAAGCAGAAACCTGGCTCTTTCCTACCCTATTACCCCTAGAAATGCTCTGCTTCTCCACAACTCCCCCATCCACTGCACAGCTTCATTTCTTTCCCACCACCTCAAACAGACAGGTTCTCCGTCACTCCCTCCCAGTCCCCACACTGTTTATGGCCCTGGTCCCTGTGTTTCCTGCACAAATGCTGCTCCCCCCCACAAACTGTGCTGCTCCTGCTGTGCTGCCCACCCCTGTCTTCCCCCATCTACAATTTCCGTTACCACACATCTCCCTTATTCTCACCCTTCCCCTACCATGTTAAATCAGCAATACATGAAAGGGAGCAGTGAATGCCATTCCTGCTTTTTTTGGCCATTGAATGTTATCATTATCCATTAATACAAAAAATACACACACAAAAATCACTTTTCCTTCTCCTCACCCTCTGCCTTGCTTAGCATCTTCACGTGTCAGTTTGCTACAGTACTTGGTTTATTACACAAAGATGCTGCTAGAGCTGCCAATATGATGATTTGAAAAACAATTAAACCAGGCCCATCTGTGATGTTCCAGAGGCACTCACCTGCTGCTAATAAGCTCCTCTCTTGTCCCAGGATCTAACCAGATAGATCTCAAAGGGATTTTTCTTACATTCTGTTTTACTTTCTCTTGTAAATCCCCCTCTCTCTTCCCATCTTTAAATAAAGGTGCCACTTACCCCTTTCTCTTGGGATCTTTCTTTTCACTCCAGGAAGTGTCTGACACACTTTATGGTTTGAGAGACTTTTGAGATACACAGTCCTGAAAATATATTGTTTTCACTTTCCAGACTCTTCTGCAACTAGGAGACTGGGTCTTAGCAGTTTCCAAATAAAGTGCCCTTGTAATTCCTGTTAGGTTTTGGAACTTTAAATATTTTCTCACATAAATAAAATGACACAGCATCTGCAAGCTAGCAAAACTTCTGAAGTTTTTTTTTCTTACAGAGCACACAGCATTAAGATAGCTGCCTCCAACAACAACCACCTTTGTCAAGATCTATATTGTAAAATCTTAACTTTTACTAAAAAGTCATGGTTTTTATTTTTCTAATTACCATTGTAATCAGGGTAGATTGATTTAAATCAAAACAATTTTAAATTGCTGATTTCAATCATGATTGAAATTGGAGAGCAGGAAACCTTGATTTCAATCTTCAATTTTATTTTCATGTTGCATTTGTACTTTATTTTCTTAAAGGTTATTTCTCATTCATTTTTAATCACTATAACATGTTGATTTGCAACTAAATATAGCCTTTGCACTAAATTTGGTACATTTAGCTAAGCAGGATGATGCACTATATATCTATATATTTACTTAAACTACATAATTGCTTAACATACATTTATTCAGATTCTTTATTTTACATTTTTTATATTGAAAAATAGTTACTGATGAGCTTATTTACTGGATTGTTTTACTTGTGATTTGTGTCATGGTCTGTTTTGATGGAAATTGGAATTCAGTTAAAATGTACAAAAACACCATTTCAAATGACCCTGCCAGCAGGTAGGGGATCTTGGGGGACAACTACTGCACTGGTGGGGTGCAAAATAAACTTTATTAAGAAAATGCAAAAAACAGGGAAAATTCAATTGTGAGGAGTATGGGGTTTGTTAAGGTAGACAGTTCGGGAGGGGTTTCTTTTAGTAAATAGTATAGGGAGTTTCAATAGTGGGGTACAACACAGTGGGGTACAATATAGTTGGTAACTGATTAACACTGAAATATAAATGTAACAGGTAGCTAACAATTTCTTATGTAAAGGGTGTGTCACAGCAGCATATAACCAACTAACAGTTATGGGCAAAATGTGTTAAATATCCAACAATTCTAGGTAAAAGTGTATCACAGTGGTATAAATGTAAAATGTGAGGTGTGTTAGAGAGAAAAAGGGTAACCAATGGGGTTTTATGCTAGACTTTAGTAATACAATTGAGATTTGGGGGCAGTAGGAGCAGGGTGAACACGTGGGGGAAGGGATTAAAAAAGAGAGAGAGAGAAAAAGGCAGTGGTAGGGGAATGAGGTTGGGGGATGGGGGAAGAGGAGCACGTGAGCAGAGAGCAGAGGGAGGTTTAAACTCAGGGAGACACAGAGCAGACAGGCTGCAAGTTTAAACAGTGACTGGGGAGCTCGGGGGGGGGGCAGTGGGAAGACAGACTTAAACCACAATTATACAGAACGCAGCAAAATCTTATCTATGATCTAACTTAACCAAGACTACACAAATTAGCAAGTAACAGAACGCAATGCAACAATTTTTTAAACTTAACTTACAGAGCACAATACAAACAATTCTCTAAACCTAACTTAACCACAGCTATGCAAAATGAAATTACAACTTATCTAATAAGGATGCACTTCTAGCAGGAGCACGTGGGGGTGGGCTGCAAGCTTGCAGCCGCAAGTGATCCAGCTCCAAGGAAGCCAAGGGAATGGTGGCTGGCAGCATGGATACAGCTGTAAGCAGAGAGCCCGAGGCAAAGCCCACACGAGCAGAGCTTAGGCAGTGGCACAAACTTATTTTTAGCGCAAAGGTGCCGTGGAGTTTAGGAGAGATTTTAAGACACAGATCAAAGGTTTGCTTGAGTCTGTGTGCTCGGGGAGACAGAAGCCAGCAGGCTAAAATAATAAAATAAAGTATATGAAAAGTTTCACAGAGGATGTTCTTACGCAGCCCCCAAAGTTAGCAGTGAGGCAGAAAGCAGCAAGAACATCAAGAAGGCAGGTCGCGTCTCGATAAATCAGGAAGATCTCTCGGGGAGCAATTGTTCTTCCGTGGGAGGGGAAGTTTAAAAACGGGGTATCTCAAAAACAAACGATGAGCGGAGAGAGGGCCCCCCAAAGCCACCCCTAGCTGAATCAGAACCCAGGTGCAAAGCGAAGGACGCTTCTCTGGGTCTGTTGATCAGCAAAAATGTCTGGTTTTACAAGGCAGACTTAGGCAGTTTCGCCCCATCCATGACTGTTTGATTGGGCTCCCTCTTGATAAAGGGGATGGTTAGAGGAGGAACTAGGGAAAACCTGCAGGTGAGCACAGAGACATGCTTGGGCAGAGGTCCTGTGGCAATAGGTGACTCAAAAACACATGAGGCCTTGACTCAATGCCCAGGATCTAAAACAGCAATAGGTCTGCAGCTCTGGACATTGCTACCTACCCAAGCCCAGGTTTAACGAAGGTGATAACAGGATAACCCTTGTGAACAGGGGAGTGGTCCCACTTAGGTCACAAGTGCGCCATCCCTTTGAGAACGCAATGGCTTCTTGGTAAACACTTAAGGGGCCCTCGTTCTTTGAGAAGGGCAGTGGGCCCTGGTAAACAACTTAACAGCCAGGGAGGGGCGCCACAGGAGGAGAAACAAAATGGAGTATGGGGACAGCTGTAAGAAACAAAATGGAATAGGGGTAATACTGTAACAGACATCAGAAAGTTTAACTAATGAAATTATCATGAAATGTGTTTGGATGCTATCAGTAAGCATCTTTCCCAAATCGGACCTTAGCGTCAAATTCTGGTGCTAGCATGAACTTCTGAAGCTAATTACCAGCTTAGCTTTGACTCTCGCTGGAGGGGGGCGGGGAGGGCAGGGGCGGACGTGGGGGACCGGCCACATTGTGTGGTGGCGGAATGGGAAATACCAAAAAAAGTGTGCGGGCGAATGGCATGTTTATAAGACACACCCTTATGAACAAATTCAAATGGTTTTGGCCCCCTTCTTGGTCTCCCCAAAACTTCCTGGAACCGGACGGCCAAGAACCCAGACGCCCTAAGGTCTTACAGACGCAAAGGGAAAAACTAACCCCACTTTCCCTTCCCCCTCTCGTCTCCCACGCCAGCCTCTACTTCCCGTTTCCTCTCTGGGGACTAACCTGGGAGTACTGATGCAATCTCTTTACATCACAATACCAAGAAGCATGTCCTCCTCTATTCCACAAAGAGACAAACTCCAAATACAAGGAAACAAAGAAAAGCTTCTAATCTCTCCTCCTCCTCCACCAATTCCCTGGTGCTGCAGAGCTTTACCTCCGTAGATCTAAACACAAAGAGAATTCCCCTTCCCTTCGTCCACTATAGCCTAACCCAGAGAGAAAAACTCAGAACAAGTCTTAAAAAGAAAACTTTATATAAAAAGAAAGAAAAAGACAGAACAGAATCTCTGTATCAAGTGACAATACAGGGCTATTGGCTTATAAGAAAATGAATAACAGTCTGCTTCAAAAAGATATCCAATTTGAACATTCAAGCAAGCTACACACATGTACAAATACACCAAAACAACATAAAAGGCCTATATTGTTTTTTCTACCATGTACTTCAACAATAATTTAGGAGACAAATTCCCTCCCTGACTTTGAAAAATCCAGTTTCCTGATTGGTTCTCTGGTCAGGTGTTTGGTTCCCTTTGTTAACCCTTTACAGGTAAAAGAAACATTAACCCTTAGCTATCTATTTATGACAGATGCATAAGAAATTTTTTTAACCAAAATATATGTTGCATTTAAAACTGATTAAACAAAGGAAGTATCTGCAGTTAGTGAACTGAATTGATTGTGTCTGGTCACCATGTCCTTCAAGATTTCTAGAACTAATAGCTTTCATCCTCTCACACCTAATTTTTATTCTTAGGCTATGTCTACACCACACTTTCATCGTTAAAACTTTTGTCAGTCAGAGGTGTGAAAAAAACACTCCCCTAACTGACAAAAGTTTTACTGATTAAAAGTGCCGGTGTGGACAGTGCTTTGTTGGTGGGAGATGCTCCTCTGCCAACAAAGAGAAGCTATGCTGCATGCCTTATAATGGTGTGACTATAGCAGCACAGTTGTGCCACTCTAAGGTGCACAGTGTAGACATAATCTGAGACTGGTAGAGGAAGACAAACTTTCCTGCTTTTTCAACTCCAGATTGGTTTCTTAACTTTGGCAGCAGACATGTATTGCTTAATATTTTGTAGTTACTTTCAAACTTTTGGTGAAAATCAAACCACTGGACTAGTTGAATGAACTGAAAGGAAGAAAACATTCTGCACTTGCAGAAGCTACTGCTGTCAAAAGCTTGTTTAGCTCTTCTACAAATGGTAGTTCCAAGTTGTAATTATATATTTTTAAAAACTCACTAGAACGCAACAGACAACTGCCATTTTACAAGTCAGGCAAGGGGGACTGGCCTAAATCCACAAGTGTATTTAGGTTCCTCACTTACATTGAAATTGATGGAAATTAGGAGCTTAAATATCTTTGTGGCTCTGGGCCACTATAATATTTTTCTCTGTTTCTTGCCCCCTCCCCTGCACTGTCCTGTCCACATAACCAGCTTTGGAGCAGATGATGCTCCTGCACATTTCCCAGAAGCTGCCCCATCCCTGTCATCCCTCATATTCATAAACTAAAATAATCCTTCCTGCCACGCTTGAATTCCAACTGACTTCACATTTGGATTCTTATAAGTCTTTCTATAGGTAAACAAGGCAGAAATGTAGTAGTGCAAGTAACAGCCAGGTTTGTAACATACTTCATGTTCACACACAAGTGCTTATCATGGCACATGTGTATCATCAGCACTGTTGGTTTGCACTTGCTTTGAGTATGCTCACTTTTACTGCATCATGCATTGGGTGGCATTGCACCACTACAGGGCTAGTATAACACAAAATCACTGGGGTTGCAGCTGCACCTTTCCCATTAATCCTATGAGCAGAGTCCTATAATGCTTCTGCCACCTTTAAGGACCTTTGTTAAATGTAGAGCATTTTGTCTTATATTTTCTTTCTAATAAGATACAATGTCTGTAAGACTAGGAGTTTTTTAGTTTTAAAATAATATTTTAATGCAATACCAAGGCAACCAAAATAAAGTAGTTGCTACAGTCTCACCTAAAACAAAACAAACTTCATTAAAGCAATGCTAATTGTTTACCTGATGATAAAAATTATTTAACATAACTATAAAGTTTTCCATTTCCTTTTTAAAGCCTGTGTCAGTAAAAATCAATTTTCTGGAACTAAAAAATTAGTATCTATGAATTAGTACTTTATTTTTACATGCAGTGCTGCAGCATTTTTAAATTTTATCATCCCTGCCTGTTTTGTACTGCAAATATTTGATGGCATAATTGCCTGGAAGAGACCAGCTCACTTAAAAAAAAAATGTTTGCAGAGTTCTTAAATGAGCCCTGTCCCAAGGCACATTATTTCAACAAGATGACATCAGACACAGTGTCTGAAGAAAATGCCAAGATGCTGAAGAATTTCCCACTTTGAACTCTTGCAATATTTCCCTGGCCTTCTGTCATCTTGATATAGACCGAGATCTGATATCTGTCTAAAATAAAGCCTCCAGATGTCGCAGCTTCTGAGTAGGAACGAATACTCTTAAAAGACATAAGTAGATTATGAGATTAAGGAAGATGTGACAAAACAATTTCCACTGATTTCCATGTTTCCAAAAGATATAGCTTGAATGAGACAATGATCTAAAATTGAGTGAATATGTATGTTTATTTCATTGGGGTTCTTACATTAAGTACTGAAAAATTGGGAACAGCACATAGCCTAAGTAATTCAGAAAACAAGACATGATGGAAATCCAGTCTCTCTAGCACACATCTGAAAAATGATTATTTCAATCAATGTCAAATATTTATATAAGTATTTTTCATAACCACTGAAATCAAAAGTACTTAATGTTTGCTGATACACTTTACATTTGCCTGATCTTGGTGTCACTCTATTCACTTCAATGATGACTGACTTCACTGGAGTTATATCAGGAATTAATTTATCCCATCGTTTTCTAATGAGAAAAAGACAACTATTTAGAAATTCCAAATATAAAATTTCACAGTTCTTTCAAACCATGAGACTGATTTGTGCCTTATAATCATTTGCACCAGTGCAAAGTTGAAATAAAATACTACCATTTTGATTTGGTAGCATTTTACACTCACTTTATACAAATGCAAATAGATACCCAATGTGAAAGATACTGGAGAATGGCCATGTGACCTTTTAGGTATGAGAGGAACTGTCTCTATTACAGTCATACAAACTAACTACTGACTAATTTTTCCATATGATCTCTGGCTTTGTGGAAATTGACACTTTACAAAGAACTTTAAATTTGGTGAAATAAGTTCAAAAACTAATGTTGTTCATCATCTTTAATATTAGAAATCTCAGCCTATTCTTGAACAAAAGACAATAGACATTCTACTAGACTTGTAGACTGATTTCCTACTGACTTAATACAGTAAGTCCAATCTAATATCCTTTTCAGGTATTTTCCTGAATGAAAGTGGAAAAAATAGTGCAATAATGTTGCATAACAAAATGCTGAAGTTTTAAAATATGATAGACTAATTTTTTGAATAATCCCCTCTCCCAAAGTTAGGAGATTAATAGGGATTTAGGGTAAAATCCTGGCCCCAGTGAAGTCAGTGGTAAAATGACGATGGACTTCCATAACGGAGGATTTCACTCTTTGTTTCTCATGCTTAGAAAATGTCTTTTGAAGTTAGGCCCTGATTCTGCAATGAGCTCCACACAGGTAACTTTTTCTGCATACACAGAGCTCAGGAGGAGCGCGAAAGAGGTCCCTCAAGTGCAGTTCATTGCAGGACCCAGGGCCTTAAGTAATTTTGGGAGATCGGCTTTAGATGTGTTTTTAATACTTAGTTTCTCATCATTTTATCTTCCTCCTTTTTAAAACCTTAAGCCATAGTTGCAAAAAGCTATCTTGTGTACTGAAGCATTTGTAATAATATAAAAATGTCAGCCATTAACATAAATGCTATACAATAAACATATTTCCGATACATACAGGTAATTCTTATTTAAAGAGACACAGTCAACTGAAAATCCTATGTTGTAAACACATTTCTTTTTTGATGTTACTAATAGTATCTTAGATTAAAAGTGATTTATATTTGATTTTAAAAATATTTGATCATTATTTATACATCTTGTTAGGCTGTTTTTTCTTTCAAGACTTGAAGTCAATTTCACTTTTGTTTATAGTAAATTGCGCTGTCACACTCTCAGTGATGTAGTGTATGAGTTATAGACTACTCAGTGAATGTTCACTAGTTGAAAAAAAAAAAAAGCCAATGGAAACTATTGAACTTTCACAGAAACCTTTATTTTTGTCTTAAATTTTGTAAAAAAAAAAAAAAATTATAACGTAAATTCTGACAGATTTGAATAGGCAATGTCATTTTAACTGGTCATCTTAATGGAAAGAACAAGGATGAAACAAGTAACTAAACTGAACTATTGCTATGTTATTGTCCAGGTCAGGGTTCAGGTACATCGGCAGGGCACTATGAAGAAGCTTGGAAAATTTCACTTCTACTTTTGTTCTAGAGCACAGGAAGATGTGATGGCAGAAGAAAGAGTTCTTTATTTCCTGGCCCATGTTAAATGACATGGGTTAAGAGTACAGAAGACTATACCCCTGTCACATGGAAGGGGTCTGTATGTACTGTGACACCCTGTACCCCATGTTCACCACTTTTATATGGTTATAGTTTATACAAAGTGTAGAACTGATAAATGAAATTGTTTTTAATTGTGCACTTTATTAATGTAACTTCTGTTCACCATTCACTACACTTGCCTGCATTGTAACTTCTGTTCACTGTTTGATTTTGTATTTCATATGACTTGGCATTGTGCCTCTCTCATACAACTTTGTATTAGAAAATTGGTAGAAAACTTTGTATCAAATGTTATAGCCCCTAAGGATAGTATAGTTAAAGTGAAAGAAACATGTGCCTTTTTGCTAGAAGTAGAATAAGATCTCCCCCCCCACTCTGTAATCAATTGCCCCATTGACTGAATGAGGTGTGAATGAGTGAGGCTTGGAAGACACCCACCTCCAGACAGCTACAACAGTTAAAGAGGGAATGGAAGCCAGAGCAAAGGACAATACAACTTGTCAAGTGGGCCCAATAAAGAAGAGCAGACATATTGACGACCTCAGGGATTAGAAGCAAGCACCTTCTTTAGAAAACGCCCTCTTTGAGCAGCATTGGGACAACACCCAGAAAAAAAGCAGCACAAAGACCAACGGACACAGACCAAGATTTTGAATCTGGTCTGGATTTGCATAAGAGGGAAGCTGCTATAAATACAAGGTGTCTTGCAGAAGGACCCTGGGTCTCGTCTTGTCACCATCGGAGCATCGATCCGGATCGGCAGAAGCCCGGCTCCACCCCTCCCCCATCTAACTCACCTGGCCAGTGCAGTTAAGGGGAGCAACTAGTTGGTAACAACAGCAAGACGGAGTGTGTTTGTGTGTGTGTGTGTGTGTGTGAATGCATGACTGTAATATATCATATGCATATGATAGAGTATTAATTAATACCTGTATTACTAATAAATGTGGCGTTTTGCCTTAATCCCCCTGAAAATATCCCGTATAGTACTTTGAGTACAACAAAAGTATTCCTTGTGGGGGTAACATTTGAAAACACAATCTACTGAACATTATTGTTCTATTGAAATATGTGTAGCAACACTGAATGGCGTTATAAGATTCTTGTGTTCAGTTGTTACTGAAATATATTGTCGTTCTGGAAAAAACCCACAGACTAGCTTATCAGTGCCCACAAAGGACTGACCATAGATGTTAGAAAGCTATTAACTACTGAAGCACCATTCGCCATCAGGGGGGACAAAAGATTTGCATGTCATCCCCAAAAATGTCTCAAACTTCACATACCCAGAAGACATGAACAAGAAGTTTATAATTCACCTGAAACATGCTCCGAATGTCACCTACACAGGGGACAGCTTTGTCTGGACCCCGGTGGGGGGAGGGGTCTTCAAAGCGAGGAGGGTATAAAATAAGATACAGGGACCAACACATTACCTCTCATCCCCCACCTTTACTCATGGCAATAAGATTGTTTGAAAGACAAAGAACCATTATTGAATTGTGGGGAGTGGTCCTAAGTGAAACACTTTCCAGTTAGTTGGACTACTGAAAGTTTTGGGTGAGAGAAATCCTTTTGCTTTCATATCTTATTTAGCTTGGTAAAGTTTAGGAAATAACTTGAATGTTTATCTTTTATAACCAAGTCTGACTTTTATGCCTTTACCACTTATAATCACATAAAATCTAGCATTCTCTTAATAAACTTGTTTTATGATTTTATATAAACGAGTGTGTTTTGGTTGAAGTGTTTGGGGACTCTCTACTCAGGTTAACAAAGGCTGGTGCGTAAACATTCCCTTTGATGGAATGATGGACTTTTAATGAGCTTACACTGTTCAGGGAGAGAGGTGTCTTGAGCAGTGCAAGACGCACATTCCTGGGATGCAAGGCTGGGGCTGGGAAATTTGTGGGTGTTTGTAGTTTATGAGTGGCTGAGTGGGCATTCATGTAACTTTGCTTGGAGTGACTTTGTGTGCTAAGGGCTGTGTATAAACATAACATAGCAGTGTAAAAGGCACCCTGGGCTAGAGAATTAAAGGGACGCAGCAGTTCAACAGTCCAGATTGTACCCTGGGGGATGTCATGTGTATTGACTCCAGTAAATACTATTACATGAGGAGCTTTAGTTTCAAGTGCTATCAGTGCAACACCTTTCACAAATACTAAATTCACTATTTAAAAATTGTAAAACATCCGTCACTGCATAAGGAGTATTTTGTCTTGAGCTGGACATTTTGTTTTTGTTGACCAATCTCCTTGCCACCTAATGGTTGTCTTTTAAAACAAAACTAAAAATCCGAACTGCATCAGGAAAACTGATTAGCACAATATAAATTGCTACTAGAAAAAACGTTATAAATAAAAACAAAAAAGGTAAAATGTAATGCTGCATTAGAAGTGCTTGGGAAACTTGTATTCCACAGTTTCATATTGCATGTTTTATTTCTATTCACTCATGGACAAAACTTGTAATTAAGAGATGTGATATCAGATAACTGTGAATGGACAATTTTGTTCATTGTGTAGCAGTGTTTTTTAAACATACCGCTCTCCAAGTTTTAGGATTTTATCCTCTTCTCTGTAGGTAAAATCAAAAGACCATAGTTAGAGACAAATATCAGGTAATGTAGCAAACCAAGAAGCAGACAATGTAAAGGAATAATAGAAAAGACAGGTCAGTACCTGTCATGACAGGATTATTCCCTAAAGATCACTAGATATTTTGCTGCCTGTAACTTTTAATTGTCTAGCGAGAGTGAGCACACATATACCCTTCTTCAAATCTTAGGAACTTCAGTTTTGCTCTCTCTCACTGCCCTGCTCCCCACCCTGATACCCTATCCCTTGCTCAACATAATGTGTGGCTTATATGTAGGTTGTGTGGCTAAACCCTTGTGTACGGTGTGTACGTCCAGACTTGATCTTTTACAATACTCTCACATCAAATTCACCACATCGATGCCTACTGCCCCACATGATGTGTACTCACATATCACATCATGCTTTTCCCCATATCTATTACATCCATCCACAACTTCCACACACATCACACTTGCTCCCTTCCACAGAATAGCATACATGCCTATTCTCTTATATCGGTCTCTAACCATACTTTCCCAACGCTAGCCTTCTGGAGGATGTCTTAGGTCTGCTTCCATAGGTTTCAGGACTGTGAATGATGCCATAAGGGCTATACTTCCCAAGGTTTCAAACATTGCAAGGATGAAAGCGACCATGGGCCCTGTCCAAAGAATCTACAGACTACGCAGTTCTTGATTTGCAAAACTCCTTCCACCCCCCACTCCCACATGCACTACACATCTGGTTGAATGACTCACATGTATAATAGGAGCTTTTCCTCCTCAGTCAAATTATTACCTCTAAGAAAAGCATTTAGGTCCCAATTCTACAAAGGCTTATCTTTTCATGTCAATGAGACTACTGACAGTGTGCAAAACTAAGCATGTATGTCTTTGTTGGATTGAGGTCTTACATAGGAGGAGCAAGGCAGTCAACATAAATTCCTGTGGCAATCGGATTTCTTCTGCTAATTATCTTGGATATCATAAATCTACTAGTCTTTCAATTGTCCAAGAAGTCTTTTTGGGGAAAAATAGATTGTATGAGACTGGAATTTCTATGGGGGCCGGGGAGGGGGGAGAGAAAGCAATTAAATAAAGTAAGAGAAGACTTGACAGGTATTTCATTATTCATCATAAAAAAGTAAGGAGTGGAAATCCAATTTTTCCCCTTTGCAGGTCAACTACAAAAATTCTGAGTGCACTGAATCACTGGCTTGACTAAACTAACTATGGCAGCAGGGGGGAACAGAGTGAAGGCAAGCAGGATTTGGCCAAACATATGTGTTTTACAAAGCTCAGCTCATACCCATAACACTATTATTTCTAATAACGTGTAAGCAAGGTCTGAATGAGCTCTCCCCTGATATCTAGTGATGAGCTGTGGGGAGAAGACTTCAGGAACTGATCTGGTTTGCATAGACATACCCATTCTGCCTTGTTGCACAGAATGAAGGAGCTGCTTTGCCCAAATGATCATTTTTGGCTGGTGTTGGATTGCAAGGCACTTTAAAATAAAGTGTTATCCTTGTGTGAATCAAGGGGAGAACTGTGCTTGGCATGCCCTGATTATGGGGTTCACCCTCAACTGAACTGTGCTAATTAAACAGTGGGTAGGGATGCCAAAGGCTAGCGGAGATAGGTGTCTCTTATAGCAGTGGTTCTATCTAAGGGTTATAGATGATGTTTGATTCTCCTTCTCTCTACACTGTGTAACAAGAGAACTAATTAAGCTAAATTGAGAGTCTTTTGTTGTAGATCACTAGAGCTGAAATAACCCAATAATGAGCTGTAATCACGAGACCTGCTATGGGACAGTTGCTGTGGTGAAAGAAACTGCCTAGCTTGCGTTAGTAAGGAGGCTTCTCACCTAACACCTGAAATCACTGAGAGCTGTGTGAAGTAGAGGGACCTCAAAATATTCAAGAAGCTGTAGTGGAGAGGGCAGTGGCAGAGCAGCTGGTAGCAGAATGAGTGACAGCAAAGCTGCTGGTGGAGTAGCCCGTGGAGGAGTGAGTGACTCTGGACCTTCCAGCAGATCGGCAGTGGGCAGAATGAAGAGCATGGCAGCAGCAGCAGCTGAAACATTGCTGCATTCCTCCTGCCTCCCGGTCCCTCCCAGGTTGGGAGGTGAACTCATGCAAATGCACCTCTCAACTGTGGGTCATTGCTGACAGACAACAGATGTGAGTGGGGTGCAGTGGAGGGAGAAGGGAGTTGTATGTTAAAGGGACATTTGTTTTTCAAACTTTCACACCATGAGGTGAGAGACTGAGCAAAAGGACATTACCCAATGTACTTTGGGATGGGACACCTGCTAAGTTGCAGCGCTGTAACCCCCTCGCCAGCGCTGCAACTTGCAAGTATAGCCAAGCCCTTAGTAGGTGTCTACACTTAAAAGCTCAGCCAGTGCTGCAACTCCCTGTTTGCAGCGCTGGCTGTACACCTGGGTCTGCTTCCGGTGTAGCGAGACCAGTGCTGCATCACCAGCGCTGGTCATCAGGTGTGGACACTCACCAGCGTTTTTATTGGCCTCCAGGGTATTAGGACTTATCCCAGCATTCCTTTTCAGCCTCTCTGGTCATCGCTTGCACTCCACTGCCCTGGGCTCAGAGCCTGGAGAGGAGGGGGAGGTTGTAGAGTAACCCGAGAGGGAGGCTACTGAGGTGTTTGGAGACTCCCAGGAGTCATGCAGGCAGGAGCTATTTTCCAGCCAGGAAGAAGCTAGCCAGTCGCAGCTGCTGGGACTTGGTAGTGAAGAACTAGCAGAGGAGCCTGTTCCTGGTAAGAAGCTTTTATTATAAGGATGCAAATGTTTTGGGAGCAGGGGGCTATGGCTGCCTGCAAGCATGCCTAGATGTAGAATAGCCCATTGATTTCCCTGTAGCTGCTCTTCGCTTTCCACAAGCCACAGAACCCCATGGCTTCCAGAGTGAAGCAACCCCACCCCACCCTTCCCAGGTGAGCAGCGTGTGCAAGATGGCTCTGAGAGTAGCTGCTGTGGCAGATGTGGGTGTAGGGTTGTTGTTATTTCCCTGTAGCTGCTCTTTGCTTTCCACAAGTCACAGAAACCCCATGGCTTCCACAGTGAAGTAACCCCCACCCCCCCACCTTCCCAGGTGAGCCACGTGGCAGCCCCCCCTTCGACTGTGAGCCGCGTGTGGGGAAACTCGCCATCTCTATCTGCAGCTGCGGCCTCTCTGTGCTATGCTCAGAATGTGTAAATGATGCTACAAAAACTCTTAAAAACAATGCAGGCTCTGTATTAACAGTTTATCTCTCTGTGTTTTTTTTTAAAGTGACCTTGAATACTGCTCCATCAGTGCAGACTTCTGAAAGACTGCAAAGCTTAAGAAAAAAACCAAGGAAGACTAAGAAGAGATGGTGAAAGCAGTTATGAATCTGTATTCCACAGAAATAAAAAGTTGCAAGACTGGAGGGATAAGGAAACCATGAAAAGGAACAGGCTGCCAAGATAAAGGAGAAGGCTGCCAAGAGAAAGGAATTGACTACCAAGAGAAGCACAGATCGGAGGATGACTTAAAAAAAGTGGGAAAAAAAGCCTCTCATTTCTTTCATGTATTATTTTTACTTTCCATAACTATATGAATAATAAAATTATATACATTGCATCATAATATGCTGTTGATTGGTTATTAATGACTGCTGTTTCACATGTGTGGGTCCCGCCCTCCCTGGGGGTGTGCACATGTGTTGGTTCCAGCTGCTCCCTGCAGGGTTAATGTCCTGGAAACTGCAGGCAGCAGTGGACATGGGGCTGGCTGAAGGCAGGGCAGGGGCTGACTGGAGGTAGGGTCTGGCTGCAGGCAGGGCAAGGGATGTGGGGCTGGTTGGAGACAAGGGGTGTGGGGCGGGCTGGCTTCAGGCAGTGGGGTGCAGCAGGGGTTGACTGGAAACAGGGCAGGGGGTGCGGGCTGGGCAGAGTGTGCAGAGGTGGTGCGGGCGGCAGTGTGTGGAGGGCTGGCTGGCTTTGGCAGGGCTTCAGGGTGTGTGGCAGGGATTGGCTGGAGACAGGACAGGGTGTTTGGCAGAGGTGGCTGTGGGCACGGGGTGCAGAGCTGGCTGCAGGCAGGGGGGCCGGACTGGTGTGGGCAGGTCATGGGTGCAGCAGAGGCAGCTGGAACCCCAGCCTTTAAGTAGCCTCCAAACCCCCTTCTACTCTGGGACCTTTTAAATAGCCACGGGAGCCTGGGGAATGCAAGAGAGAGGCGGGGCTCCGGCGGCTATTTGAAGGACCTGGGTGGCAGAGGCAGCTGGAGCCCCAGGACTTTTAAATACCCCCCCTCACTGCCCCAGGGCTCAGGGGGGCTATTTAAAGGCCCGGAGCTCCAGACGGGAGAGCGGGGCTTGCCGTGCTCCCGGCGGAGCTCCAGACGGGAGAGCGGGGCTTGCCAGAGCCGCCGGCCTTGCTGCACTCCAGCCGGAGCGCGGCAAGCTCCGCGACTCCGCTCTCATGGCTGGAGCCCCGGCCGGAGCGTGGCAAGCTCCGCGACTCCGCTCTCATGGCTGGAGCCCGGCCGGAGCGCGGCAAGCCCTGCAACCGGCTGGCGCTCTAGCTGGGAGAGCGGGGCCATGCCGCGCTCCCACCAGCGCTTCACTCAAAGGAGCGGGATCATGGAGCAGACCGCAACTGGGGACGGGGTAAGTTAAAAAAATTAAAAAGGTGCCTAAGGTGCGGGCCCTCTTAGGCGTGGGGTCCGATTCACTGGCAGCACGGGTCATTGGAACAGGAAGCAGAATGACCCGCACCCTCGTCCCCTTCCCACAACCCACAGCGACAAAATGGGACGAGGTGCTCTGTGGGATAGCTGCCCACAATGCACCACTCACAACAGCGCTGCAACTGGTGCAAGTGTGGACACACTGCAGCGCTGGTTTCTGTCAGTGTGGACACACTGCAGCGCTGGCCGTACACAGCTGTAACTGCCAGCGCTGCAAAACTGTAAGTGTAGACAAAGCCTTAGATACTGAACCTGGCCCTTGTTGCTCCCAACTCTACCTGGCAGAAGGGTTACAAACGAATGCTGATGGGAAGGCTAAAGTGCTAACAACAGACTCTAAAATGTATTCTCTTTATTTTAAATGAAATTTGACATGCCTTTTCTCACAAAGAAAACCTAATGTTCTTGAAAGCTATTATGAAGTTATATTCAGTGTAGTCATAGCCATGCTGTCCCAGGATATTAGAGAGACAAGGTGGGTGAGGTGATATTAATTTCTGTTGGTGGGAGAGAGAAGCTTGTCTCTCTCACCAACAGAAGTTGGTCCAATAAAAGACCCACCTTGTCTCTCCATTATGAAGTAACATATATTTTTTTAAAAAGACACATTAGAAGTAAGCAAACATTTTTGGAAGATTGGTGATTCAAAAAAAAATTAGATTTACTTTTTCCACCTCTATATGTGGCTAGTTCCTCAGCAGAGAGTATTCAGTTGAGATTAGCAAAAACATTTTGGGCCAAATCCTTCCAAGGGATCCAGATTGTTTCTTTTGAAGAATTGGGCTCTAACTGTTTTGACTAATCTTAGCAAAGTATTGAGCTTTGACACTATGTTAAACGTTATAGTCACTGCTGACAGGAGAAGTTAAGTCATGTTCAGCATCATGCTAGCTAAAATGATTTGTCAAACTTTGTGCTCCAACATGACCTAACTTTCTAATGAAGATGAGAGATGCTTGCCATAGGACTCCTGTACTGAGTTAGCAGCTCCCTCTGCAGTTTTTTGTTGGTTCCATAGTAGGCTGGCAACTCTTTTTTTTCCCTTTGCTTCTTTGAAATAATTACACTGGCAGAATAGCATTACAAACACCAAAACCACACCTGAAAGTGTTTAACCCTTTAGTGTTGGGCAAGACACTTGCAGATCAACTCTCCAGCCAGCATCCGAGTTCAACTTCTCCGACTGAACTGATTTGGATTTTGCAAGCATCATGTGCAATTCCTCTCAGAGAGCGATAGGAGATCATTATTGTTCCAAACAGCACAGAATGAACCACAGATGGCTCATGCCTAAATACATTAGGCAGAGTTTTGATCTTGCCCAGCTGTGTTGGGTGAGGGAGCTTTATGCCACCTTTGCAGCTGCCTGGTGCTGAGATCTCTAGTTCAGCCCCCGGCAGAGTTTAGATTAGCCTTGCTTTCACCCTACATCCCTCTGCCCCGCTTCTTCGCTCACTTCTCTTCCCTAATGTTTCAAGCTGAGCAGCTATGTCCCCACCTAACAAACTACACGGTGTCTCTCCCCTGGGCCGGCCTGCCCTCCCTCTCTCCTTACTCCTTGCCTGTGTGACAATTCTACACCTTTCCTCCAGCACAAAGGGGAAACCCTGCTGTGGCTCCTTCATAAACACCCCCCCCCCCCACAAGCCCCCTGTCCCCTCCTCCTGCATTGCACCTCTCTGCCCCCTCCCAGCTTTACCCCCTCCGTGTCCCCCCGATTTTACCCCCTCCACTAGTGATTTACTCTCTGGCTTTCCTACTTCCCCTGTTGTGCCTCCCCCGGGCCTGTGCCCAACCCCGCTCTCCCGGGCAGGCTCCGCTGCGTCGGGGCTTCGCGTCTCTTAGCAACGCGGAGCGGACGCGGCCCCCGCGGCTGAAGCGCGGCCGGCGGCGCCATGGCCTCCAAGCAAAGCAAGAAGAAGGAGCTGCTTACCCGCAACAACTCCGCGCACATCAGCGCCCCCGCCAAAGAGTAAGAGACCCGCCGCCGCCACGGGCCCCTCGCCCAGCGGCCGCCCACAGGCAGCCCTCGCTCCCGGGCACCCGCTGCCCTTCTGGGATGCCCCAGCCAGCGCCCCCCACCACCAGCCTCCTCCCTAGAGCCAGGGGCGCAGCACCCCGCCCCCCAGCCCAGGGTGCCCCAGCCGACTCCTTGCGGTGCAGGTGGGTGGGTCACTAGCGTGGCAGCATTAGGAAATGGACCAGCTCCTGCTGGCTCTGGTGGGGGGAAGTTGTTTTGTCTCCCCCCATCTCGAAGGTACAAACAGTGTCTGCACTGAGCCAATGGACGCGCCTCCCCCTACCCGGGAGATCTCTCTCTCTCTCTCTCTCTCCACCTGTTGATTTTTTTTCCCCCTTCCCCCCCAGGCTTAATTACTTTGTAAGAAATCGTCCAACTTCCAGTGAGTGAGGCTTGTATTGCGGTTGGCTCAAAGTTGCATGAGGCTCCCTGTCCTAATGCCTGTGTGTCACCAGCCTAGTTCTAGCTTCTCTGCCCTTCCCTCTCCCCCGTGTGACAGAGGCGATAAGGGGGACTGGGGTACCAGTCAGGATCAGGAATCAGAAGGTTCCTTCTCTCTCACAAGCCCCCGTGGCCTTTGTTCATGTGGACCTTTGCGGCTGCAGGGTGGCTGGCACTAGGGCATCATTTGTTCACTTTGCAGCTGTTAGAACTGGTTTGAAAAAAGAGAGCTCAGAAATGTAAACAACATTTGGAAGTGGTTTTGTGCAGTTTATTTCCTGCAATTGTTCGTTTTTTTGTCATTTTCTGAGTTTTCCTTGGAATTTGTTAGTTTTCAAAATCGACATTTTGAAAATGAAAAGATGTCACTCTGTCAGTAAGCCGACCAACTAAAATTGGTAATAAAAACATTGAAAACAAAAACCCAATAAAAATGAAAACAAATTTTGCACAACCAGCAGGGAATATTTTTCATTTAAAGTTTCTTTTGTAGACTGTCCAAAATAAACACAAATTGAAATATTTTTTTCAAACAAAAAATCTGTTTTTCAAAACAGCCTGGTTCATCAGAGTTAGAACAAAATTTTTGATGTCAACTGGAAACTTCGGCCCATCTTAACTCTCTACCTAGACACACATGGCTCCCATCACCATAATATCTGGGTACCTCTCAAATATAAATAAAAATCTCTTTCCCGCTTTCTTTTTTCCCAACACTTCAGAGAAGTAGGTTGATTTGCTTGTAGAGGTCTTTGTTTGCTTTTGTGTCAATTGATTAAATGAATATTAAATTTAGTTCAGAAAGTGGTTTGTTCCAAAGCCCATTCTTTTCTCTTGCAGGATTGAGTTCCATAGTTTAGATCCAGCTACTATGAAAGTTTTGCTTCTTTCATCAGGAGCATCCTACACTGGTTGACAGTTTAATTGTTCCAGTGGATTGTAACTGTTGAGGGAAGTCATGATTACAGAGGAAGACAGGATCTCTCCATTAGCTACGATCAGCCACATGGAGAGCTTTGAATATCAGGACAGATACTTTGAACAGTATTCAAACTAGAAGGCAGAGCACTGGAATGATAAGTTCGTGGTGCTCTGTGTTGCTACCTTGACAGACTTCAAATCTTCAGTTGGAGATTTTTTAAGATTTGTGGCTTGATTCCTAGATATCACTGTCAATATGTTCCAAATATGTGGATTGTTATGGTCAGTTCTTTTTCTAATAGTACAGAACACAGTCTTCTGGCCAGATGCAAACAGAAACAGGGTTTGCTACCATAGTTTTTGGACCTAAAAGGACCTCAATGCTGTGGATTGATTTTAAAAATTTGACTGGATGCCATCCATAGTGGGAGGTGTTATAAAGGAGATCAGTTTCAAGAGCCATCTGGCTTTGAAAACATACGTGTATTATTTTTACACAAGGGGAAGACAATGCATAATGGCTCGATGTTTGCTGCATGTTATAAGGCACTTCAGTAGCTAAGTATAAACAACATTAGAAATATTTATGCACCGAATAGAAACACTAAGCCTCATCTCTTGAGATATTTAAAACTAGACTAGACAGGACTAAAGCACCAGCACACATACTGTAGGGAATAACCTTGCTGTGTGAAAGTGTTTATTTCTGCAGAGATAAATAAATAGATTTTTTTAATTATCTAAGTATAGAATGCTTAGTCCTGGCACTATCAGGATTCAGGCCAGGGAATGGGACAAAAACAGCTTTAGAGGAACTGATGGATGGACTCTTGCTGTGCATGGGTGATAGCTAACTCCCATTCTCATTTTCCTGGACCTCTCTGCACTGTTCAAAACTGTTGACCTTGAGATCCTGTTCTCTCATAGGAAAGAAGACTAAAAAATGGGTTGAAGACCTTCCTGGAGGGATGCACCCAATAAGTAGTAATGGAAAACTGTACCTGTGATACTTCATGGGCATACCCAGGACCATGAGGCACATAGCTACCACTTGCACTTAGTGTGAGGAAGCCTTGTCTGTGCCTGCTGTGGTTCAGGTCCGCAATTCCACCAGCCCCAGGCAACACAAGCACTGCCCTCTAGGCCTCACAAGCCTCATTGTCTCTCTACAGGTTAGCTATTGGTGTACTCTAAGCCGTAAGCCCTCTGAGGGTCTCCATGGAGTGTCCAGCCCTAGGCCCACTGGACACTTGCACAGTGGTACTAGAATAATTTTTATAGTGCGGGTGCTGAAGGCAGAAACATGTATTTGGGTTTTTAATACTACTTGAAACCAAAAGGTGCTGCACATTGAAGATATGTCCTTCAATGGACATGAGCTAATATGGTCAGGGGCATACTTGGGGCAACCCTAAATCTCTGACTACCAGAAGCAGGAGTGGAAGAGAGGGGCAGATATTTGTTCTGTACTTTGCCTTGCCAAATTGCCTTGTTCTGTACTTTGTCCCTGAAGCTCTGGTACTGGCTACTGTCAGAGACATGATACTGGGCAAGATGGACCATGGTCTGACTCATTATGGCAGTTATGATCTTGAGGAATACTGCTCACCCAAAATCCTTGCAGTGCTTTACAGCCAGGCTTGGCTGTGAGTCTCCTTTCATGAGACAAGTATACTGTCAGCTTGTCCCAGGTGAAGGATTCAATGTGTTTCCTTACTCTCCAAGATATACCAGAACAATCTTTTATCTTTATTCATAAATGAGACACTGCCTGCTCTTTCATCTAGTAGATTTTCTTTCTTGTAGATTTTATAATCTCTTGTTTCACATCTGTTCTCTCCTGCCTGAAGGGAATATTTCTAAGGTATGTCACCTCCTAGTGACCTGCCTTATCTCCAAGACCTTAAGAACATAATGTCCAATATAGGTTCATAATTATTTAAATATTATTCATAAATACATTTTCCAGTGATTATGACACCCTTTGGTGAACTATTATGTATATCCAACCCAGGAAATCCTTATAAAACCCTAATAATCCCATGTGTGCCCCTCGCCTGTTGGCAGTAATGGGTCCCTGGGTCACAGTACCTCCACCACTAGAACTCTCACTTCTGGAGTTCCACAAGGACTATTCTCTCTCTGGTTCTGTTCAACATCTACATGCAAACACTAACTGAAATAGTGAGACAACATGGACTCAAGTGCCAGCAATATGCAGATGACACAAAGCTCTACTTATCCCAGATCCCATATAATCATACCACTCGCACTAAGATGGCTCACTGCTTGGATGAAATCAACTCATGGATGAAGAACAGTTGGTGAAGCTGAACCCAGGCAAGACAGAAGTGATGCTGGTAGTCAGAGGAAAGCACTTAGAAGAGTTTGCATCCATGTTGCAGTTTCATTTGTTTGAATACACAAGAAGTACTCTTGCATTCCTCGCTAATGCTAAGCTCCCATATCTAGTAGCATCCACAAGTAATGCTTTATACTATCTCTTATCCTGGTGGACGATGATCTGGCCTCAGTTATATTTATCAGCATCTTCTGTCGGGACTATAGTGATGCAGTATACCTGGACATGGAGTTTCCTAAGAGCTGATGATAGCTTTAAGTAATACAGAATGTTTAAGAATCCACTCCTTGGGCATAATGGAGAAAAGAAGGATAATTATACACCTCACCACTGGCCACTCTAAGGGCAAGACACACTTTGACCTTGCCTTCTCTAATATAAACACATTGTGTGTACATTTAATCCTTCCCCTGCCCCTCAAAAATTACACTACATGCCCAATTTTGCCCCTGGAGAGATGACGAAGAAAAGAATAAACTGTATGCATTAGATGTTAGTCACAACACTTAGTGCACTATTGGCAGGTGCTCTTGAAATTCTCCTTTGAATCTATTGCATATGCAGTTATTGCATTCATCACACAGTGGTTTATCAGTTAGAGTTGGCCAATTAATATTTAGAGAACTCTTTTTTCCATGCTAAATTGGAATCTTTAACCTATCTCTGTGTGATGATTCTTGGGGTACCCAGGACTGGTAGTCACCTTATTAACTCCTGCTTCCAGTGAAAGGGAGTCTTGTGGTAATAGAGTGTCATCTTCCTAACACCACCTAGGTGCTCCAGCCTTTTAGCTACTCAAGTAGCTGTGGACTATGCCAGCCCTAACTTTGCCTTGCTGATTAACAGTAGTAGATGCACCCTAATAACCAAGTCCCTTTGAATCATTCTCCTGTGACACTGAGACCCTAATATTGGCCACTCACAGAAATTCTAGATTCCCTGCACTCAAAAAATGTAGTGTATCCCAATTTACTAGTTTTACCTTAAAGCAGTGGATCTCAAACTAGGGCAGCCGCTTGTTCAGGGAAAGCCCCTGGCGGGCTGGGCTGGTTTGTTTACCTACCGCGTCTGCAGGTTCGGCTGATCACGGCTCCCACTGGCCTGGGAGTTTGCTGCTTCAGGCCAATGGGGGCCGGAGGAGGCGGTGCGGGCTGACGGATGTGCTGGCTGCTGCTTCCCGCACCCCCCGTTGGGCTGGAATGGCGAACCATGGCCAGTGGGAACCACGATCAGCTGAACCTGCGGATGCGGCAGGTAAAACTGGCCTAGCCCACCAGGGACTTTCACTGAACAAGCGGCAGCCCTAGTTTGAGAACCAATGCCTTAAACCACCTGTGACAGAGTGCTAGTTGTAGCACCCTGGTCACTGAGGTTGCTGTAGCACAGAGAAGACTTCAGGCTTAACGAATCAATCAATCTGTTACTGGTGGGGTTTACTGACACTGGGCGGTAATTGTTGGGCTAGTGAGCAATTGGCTCAGTAACTTGGAGGATATATAATTGGGAGGAACAGAAAGCAGGGGAGAGCCTAGAGGGTGAACTGGATGGAAGAAAGAAGTTGTGTGAAAGGCTCCTCCTGCTGTATATCTGTGCTATGTCCTGTGCTGTTTGAAAATAGAAGATTAAAGGTGCCATAGTGGAAAAGAAACACAGTGTGTGTTTGTGACCGAGAGACCACAAAAATAGGCCAGGCAAAACTGCTGCTCACTGGGGAGTTGAAGAAGCACCCTGTGACAAGGCCATTCCTGTAAACCACACAGCACTCATGAGCATTTAGAAAATAAAAGTAGATTTCTTTAAGAAAGAGTAAAGATTTAACTATAAGTGAGAGAAAATGGGGAAACAAGTGGTTACAGAACAAAACAAAATTTTTAAAACATGAATCTGGGTCTACACTTATCAATAGTTAACTGTCTTAGGCAATAAAGTAGCCTCCCCCTCCACCCCGGTTGAGTCTGTTGCAGAACTGTCTGGTTTCACAAGAACCAGGATCCAAACATGCTGTTATATTGAAATGGTCTTTTGCCTTATTCATAGCCAGGCTGATCTCTTGCCTGCTAAAATATTCCTTTTACCTCCAAGTGGTTTTGATCATTTGTAATTGTCTTTGATGGTTTTCTGTTGACTGTTTTGTGATGTGGAAAGGGTAGAAATGGAACCTTGTGTTACCTCACCAGCTGACTAGGGAGGAATGACCGCTCCCTCTTGCCAAAATGGGTCATCCTTGAGACACATTACTTCCCGGTGGCTACTTCCTACTCTAAGTCCATAAATCATACTTTCAATATAAATATAAATTCCTTAAATATTATGTATACATATATCTTGCAGTGATTATGAATCTTGACAAGTTACAAGCTTTCTGTAAATACCTTATGTGTTACTCTGTGGATAAAATATCCTATAAAATGTGTTTTGTGCAGTGAGCATGTCAGGTATGAGGTGAGAGTTTGCAGAGAATGAGGGATCCTTTGCCATCAGATTGCTACCTGCGTCTCTTCCCTCCTTTGTTTCTCTGAGTTCCCTTATTTAATGTTATGTTCGATGATCAATAATTTGTCTTTTAGCCATAGACTTAGAGTTCTCACATCACAGAATCATAAAAATGTAAGGCTGGAAGGGACCTCAAGAGGTCAGCTAGTCCAGCACCCTGCACTGCGGCAGGACCAAGTATACATAGACCATTGCTGTCAGGTATTTGTCTAACCTGTTCTTAAAATTCCCCAATTACAGGGTTTCCACAGCCTCCCTAGGAAGACTATTCCAGAGCTTAACTATCCTTATAATTAGAAAGGTTTCCCCGGTATCTAACCTAAATCTCCCTGTGATGGGTTCGGTCACAGAGAACCCCTTGGGACTGTCATCTGACATGCTGAGATTACCTCTGAGCCTGTTTTCCTTGCCAGTTTGGGACTCCAGAACCCTGCCTTGTTCAGCCAGACATGCTAGCCTGTTGCAAGAGACTCACGTCTCATCCACGCCCCCAAAGCTGCAGACTTTAACCAAAAACTGCTCAGCAGGTCACCTATCTCCAGCACCCAGACACCCAGCTCCCAATGGGACCCAAACCCCAAATAAATCTATTTTACTCTGTATAAAGCTTTTACAAGGTAAACTCATATTGTCTGCCTTCTATAACACTGACAGATATGCACAACTGTTTACTCCCCTAGGTACTAATCACTTACTTTGGGTTATTAATAAACAGAAGTGATTTTCTTGATTATAAAAAGTAGGATTTAAGTGGTTTCAAGTAATAACAGACAGAACAAAGTAAGTCTCTCCAAGCCTCAAAGAGTTTACAATCTAAACTAACTAGACAAATATACAGAAAGTAACTCAAATGAATTCCCCAACACAAAGAGAAAAGATGCACAGCCATTAAGCTGCTGGAGGAGTTGGCCTGTTGCCTACCTGGTTTAAGTGCATTTAAAAATGACTCTCTCTCTTTATAATTGCTATGTGTTTGTTTTATTTCTGTTTAATTTCATTTTTCTCTTTTGTAACACTTCATGCTTGAATAACATTCACTTTTAACCTAACATGCTAAAAAAAGATAGTAATAATTATTTCAGTTCTTAAAATTTCATTTAATTGTGTTTTGCATTGTTCTGAGTTAAAAATGACTCAGTTAAATAACTTATCTTTTGTAACTAAGCATATGTACTATCCAAGACTAAGCCTATTGGAGACCATAATGTCTTACTCTTTTTTTTGTTACTGTTCTGCTAAATTAGTGCTTTAAAATATCTGACCATTTTTGACATTATTTAACAATATTTGACTGGTCAGTTGACCAATTATTTTTGGACTGCTCAAATGTCCAAACCTACTATTATGATAATCTACACTGACCTGTTTCATAACACACGCCAAAGAACTTCACTCAGAAATTTCTGCATCAAGCCAGAATCTTCATTTGAGCTATAGCATATATTTTAGAAAGACATTTGTTCACACTTTCAGCCTCTTCTGCCAACATGATATAGAGTGACCTTAATATAAATGAGAATCAGGCCCATTGTCTCTGGGGTCAGAGGTAAAAGCCTAAATTATGTGATTTATGTGCACATATTGTAGCTTCTTAAATTGACTGCTGCTCTGGCATGCACTAGCAGACTGATATATATAACTTGATTAACAGCACAAATTGTAGCATAGGGCAAGGTCAAGCTCTCTTTCTTTGTTGCTGACAGTGTACAGTAGGGTGACTAGATATCCTGATTTTATAGGGATAATCCCGATTTTTTTGGGTCTTTTTCTTATATAGGCTCCTATTACCCCCCCACCCCATCTCGATTTTTCACATTTGCTGTCTGGTCACCTTAATGTACAGTGATGGCCATAAAAGCTGGCAATACTAAAAATCCATTTGACAAACAACCTGAAGTTGCAGTAATTCTTGAATTGTTTTGCAGATTACCCTATCTCTAATTACTTTTTTGTCAGCCTCTTAATATGATTAAGATCTTTTGGATGTATAAAGACTGTTTTTTAAAGCATAAGTTGAAAAAGCGTCAGCTCAGAACAACATACCAGTATATCTCTTGTACTTCAACAAACCATCAGCTAAGCTTTCTGGTCTAAGCTGTGAGGAAGTTCTGTTGAATCATAGATAGTGAATTTAAATAAAGAGAAATAGGTGACAGCTTGTTCTAATCTATTAAGAAGTGATATTTTTATCTTGAAGCAAACATTTTACAAGCAAACTTGTTTTCCTCATGAGAAAACTGAGTGCAGTTTCTTGCTACTCCTTTTGTGGCCTGTGTTTCTGCCTCTGCACATGTGATGTTGATTACTGTTAATGAGTTATGCATGTATAATCACAGCGGAATGTATTTGGTTTCTGTAACACAAATGCTAGAAACAGGACTTTATAATGATTTTGAAAGTTTTAACAGAACACAGGATATTTTATCTTACTAGTTTTAAAAATAACCACTTCAGTTTATTTTTTAGGAGAATTTTTATTTGTTTAGAAAATCGTTAATATAATATTTAATGTTTTTATTTTTAATACTGTGTTGCCAAACTGGCTATTAAATCAAATGCTTTCAGATTTTCCTTTCAGTATTCTATTTTAGATTGAGTAATTCTTTTTTTCTTTGCCAGAATTTATAAAGACTGAATTAGAAAACTAAAATGGAAAACTGAATTTGGCATTTACTAGACTATGAAATCATGTGTAGGTTAATGCCATTTTTCATAAGCAATATAGGTAAACCATAATAATGGTGTTCTTTCTAGGCCAATTACCAGATCTAGTAGACCCTCTCAATGGGATCATCATTGTGTTGAGCACACCTTGGGGCTTCAATCATTAAAGACCTGGAGTGAAATCTTGGTCCCATTGAAGTCAATGGGAGTTTTACCATTGATTTCAGTGGCACCAGTACTTCACTTCTGAGGGGATGAGTGCCTTCTGTGAGATGCTGATTGGTGTTAACTCCCATTGGAGTGGGTGTTGATAGCGCTTGCCACACTGCATAATTAGTCCCTAGATTCCTCCACTAAATATCCAAAATGTTCCAATGATCTTAGTCCTTTCAATGGGTGCTTTTAATCAAACATCTCAGTGTATCAGCCATGATGTAGCACACAGATTTATTCATTTTAGTGCGCAGGAGAGTCTTCAATAGGTTACATATTCAGGTTCTGAACGACAGCCTACTGATGTCAATGAGAATCTTTCCAGTGATTTAAATAGACTTTAGATCAGGCCCACAGGGAGGAGGTTAGGGTTACTAACTCTGATTTGCCAAATATGTGGTTTTTGAAAATCTGTGCTATGTCTGACGTAGATATAAAAAACACTTTTTCTTCCACACTACCAGTGAAATCTTAACCAGTGGAAATCTGGGTGGTGGAAATAGTCTATTTCTTGATGCAAAGATTGTCCTTATCTGCAGAAATATATGCCAAGAAGAGACAAATGCCATTTCTTCTCTGGAAGCTCAGACTTGCATGTTGGGTTATAAACAGATGGTTAAGGGTTGATGTCTCTTTTACCTGTAAAGGGTTAAGAAGTTCAGTAAACCTGGCTGACACCTGACCAGAGGACCAATAGGGGGACAAGATACTTTCAAATCTTGGTGGAGGGAAGTCTTTGTTTGTGCTTTTTGTTTTTTGGTGTGCTTGGTTCGTTGTTTCGCTCTTGGGACTGAGAGGGATGGGACGTCAGTCCAGGCTTTCCCAATCTTTCTGAATCAGTCTTTCATTTTCAAAATTGTAAGTAGTAGCCAGGCAAGGCGGATTAGTCTTGTTTGTTTTCTCAACATGTAAATGTTAGTCTTATCTTTGCTGAAAGGATTTTTTTACCTGTTTGCTGTAACTTTTGAATCTAAGGCTGGGGGTGGTGCGGTCCCTCTAGTCTATATGAAATCTGAGTACGTAACCCTGTAAAGCATTTTCCATTCTGATTTTACAGAGAGAACTTTTTTTTACTTTTTTTCTTTCTTAAATTAAAAGTTTTTTCTTTTTAAGAACTGATTGATTTTTCCTTGGTTTAAAAATCCAAGGGATTGAGCCCTGAACTCACCAAGGGATTGGTGGGGGGAAGGAGAGGGATGGTAATTCCTCCTTGTTTTAAGATCCAAGGAGTTGGATCGATGTGAAGCCTCTCAAGGCAACCCAGGGAGGGGAAAGTCTGGGGGGAAAAGAAGGTGATGGTTAATTTCTCCTTGTTTTAAGACCAAGGGGTTTGGTTCTGGGTTCCCCAGGGAAGGTTGTGGGGGAACAGAAAGTGTGCCAGCCGCTCGCTAAATTCTGGCTGGTGGCAGCATACCAGATTTAAGCTAGTAATTAAGCTTAAAAGTGTTCATGCAGGTCCCCACTTTTTGTACCCTAAAGTTCAAAGTGGGGGAAAAAACCTTGACAGCCTCTCATGCCCAGTAAAATCCAACAGGGCTAGGTGTGGATTGAGTGGTCTGCTGTTGGATGAATTTATTAATGCCTCCCTGTGCCATGCCAGCTAGTCACAAAGTAGTAGTCATTAAGCCCACAACCCTTGACATTTTAAAATTTTGTCAGCTATCATAGTATTACTAACTTTTCCTTTTGGGGGTAAACTTATTGAATCTCGTAGCAAAGTCATTTTACCAGGTAGAGTCAGACTTTCTTGTCTGTTTTCAATCTGGCATACATCCTGTGTGGCATGAAGATAGCACTATTTTGTTGATGATGATTTCCCCCTAATGACAAACAGAGGTCAAGTGTCCATGGTGATTGTTTTAGATCTGTCTGCGGTCTTTGACCACTGGGTATTGTTGATCTCTCTGTTGAACCCTGGTTAAGATTGATCTGCTCTTTCCTCTCAGATCTCGGAGGCCAGTATTTGACATTTGTTTATCATGTGGGCTTGTGTTACCCCTCTTGTTCAATATGTTTGCAAGACAATTTTGGCCATATTTCAATCAATATGCAAGTGATGTGTAACTCTAGTCTACAAAACCCAGATGGCATGGTCGCACTGCTGTCCCTTTGACAGAGAAGGACATGGATGATTACAAGATTGGTGAGAAAATATCATCCTATAAGTTTAGCAGTTTGCAGTAATTGAAAGGCAGGTTATTTCTGATTATCTCACTTTTCTAATGAGCATCTGTTGCTGCAGTAAAATTTTTTTTTACATTTTTCTACTGTTAAGTGGTATTTGTTGCTATCTAATACATACCTGAAACGTTGTGACTTATCATAGAAGTACTGATAATATAAAAAGGAACAATGATTAATAAACTTTAAAGTTATTTAGAGAAAGAAGCCCTGAATATTGTAAATTAATTCTACAAATACTGGTGCTATCTTTTATATTTACATGCTATTCATGACCAGGCTATTTTAGGTTATATTAAGGTAATGCATACAGATAGGCAATCCAGCAAGAAAATTTAGGGTGATCAAAGTAAATTTTATGGCTGAGAGGGTTTTTTTTTTTTTGTCTTTCACTACGCTTTTGCAGTCTGATTCAGCACAACATATCTGAGCCCATATAAGGCTATGGCTGCTGCCTGTACAGCAGACATTACTGGAGAGGTATATAGTGATGCCTTTAGTTAAGGTTGCCAAACACTTAATTGGTGTTGGTTTGCCAATTATGATCTGCCGCTTGTTAAAATACTGGAGCTATATGTTGCTATGGCTGAGGGAAGGAGGTACAGAAAAGGTGGAGCAACAGGAGCAATCTGAAAAGGACCACTAGTTTGTAAACTATACATTCTTTGTAGAAGTTGACCACTTAAGGTTCTTTCCTTCCCATGCCCCTTGATTTTACATTATCTCTGTCAAGGTGTCTGAGTGGCTCAAGAGCACATGAGTACCAACCTTAGGGCAGACTGGTAAGAAAAAGGACACAAACCCCAAACTGATTGATGAAATCTAAGTATAGAACTCACGGACAAGTGTAAACTCCTCAGGGACTTTACCACTCTAACCATAGAGTCACAGACTGTCCCCTTGAGTACTCTGATCTATCTTGCTACCGAGGCAAGTTTGCCTTTGTGACTGATGGTCCCATGCACCAAAAATCACAACAATATTCAGGTTACCCACCTAGCTCTAAAAGACCAGTCACTTACCCCAGATCAATTGCACTTTATATCTCACACCAAAGATAGTGCTTGTAGTTAACTAAAGATTTATTAACTAAGAAAAAGAAATGAGTTATTTACAAGGTTAAATCAGGTAAACATATTGTGGCAAATTGCCGGTA